>NW_006283588.1:1748441-1778515 GCF_000327345.1 Myotis davidii
ATTGGGGTGGGAGAATCTGATCGGGGGAAGGCTGGCTGGGGAGAGGGACCACGGGAGGTTGGCTGGCTGGCTGGCCCCATGCCCCTATCGGGCCAGTTCGCTGGCCACAGTGGCATGATAGCAACTGATTGTTCTGGTCATTATGGCATTCTGGTTGCTGGCTATATACACACACACACACACACACACGATTGTTCTGGTCATTATGGAATTCTGGTTGCTGGCTATATATATATATATATATACACACACACACACATACACACACACACACACACACACACACACACACATATATATATTAATAAAACTCATGTTTATAGACAAATACTTGAAATTTGAAATGATCTAATACAAATATAGTTTGCATTTGTCATACCAGACATGTGATACAAACATCATATGGAAGCCCCATAGAATGAGGCACTTCAGAGTACATGTCTGAGCTTTTTCACTACCCATGACCATTAATACATCATTCCAAAGAGGTTACAAATGAAACACATAAATAAATAACATTTTAAAGGAGATGTACTTTTACATTTTGAGAGCCAATAAAATTACTCTTTTCTTACTCTTTTGTTCCATATGAATATGTTTAAAATAGTCAAATACTAGTAAATAATAAAATTCCTCTCAGATGGTAGGCACCTTCAGGAAATCTTTGGCATTTATCAAATTTGAATTAAAAGTTAATTCTCCCTTCAAAGAATCCAGATGTCTACAGAAGGGTATAATTTTCTATAACATATTCATGGAACAATTAGCAACTAAATATCCTGAATAAGAGATCATAAAAATTATCATTAGAACCATTAAGGTTTTTTGTAACTAAGTCACTTCAGTTGAGTGATAAGATTTTCTGATTTTAGAAAAGAATTTCTGCTATAAAATCTATTTAAAATCTGTGTTTTATAAATATATTCATTACAATTAGATATGTACATTTCTACGTTGCCAGCTATAATGATAATGATAAGGTAATAGATACAAATTAGGAAATGCTGTCTTTACCCTTATATTACTTGTTGTGCATCTGTGTAAATTAGGCTTACCTATAAAGGATAAATCAAAATCTAAATTTATAAGATAATCCTCATATGGCATGGATGAGATTTTAACGGGAACAGAGAGAGGGATCAATATGTGCTGAAATAATACGGGGGAAATTCATGGAGGAGAAATCAAAAAACCTTGCAAGAATTTTAGGCTATGTCACAAGATAGGAAAGGAGATCCAAACAACAGTTTATAGATCCCCCAAGAGAATATTTGTAGAATCTTCAAAAGTAAACTTCCAGGATGAGTATTGAGAATTATAATAAAACTAAAATTATGAAAGGGGGTCTTGTCCATAGGTTCAACCTGTGCCTCAGGTTGAAGATTTTATAGGGAATATGTATATTTTATGTATTGGTATTCATTTTAAAGAAATATCAGAAAATTAATTCCATTATTCATTCTTGGATTGAATAAACATTTGTTGTCTATTCTGTATTAGATCATTTATGTCCTACGAATAGAGGAGCAAACAAGAAAGAAAACCTATGGTTTCACAGAGTTTACACTTGGCTAAGGGACCGGAAACTCCTAGAACAAGTTGTATATCACATGGGCTGGTGAAAAGTGCTGTGGAGTAACATGAAGCGTAGACAGAGGGTAGGAAGCACAGCTAGTGGGGTGCAATTTTCAGCAGGTTGGCAGGAATAGCTTCATTGAATAGGTAGCACTTTGTGCAAATACTACCTGAAGGAGATGAAGAAGTGAATTTTCTAGGGAAATTTTGGAGATAAATGAAGGAGATAAAAACATGAAGGCAGCCTGGCCAGTGTGGCTCAGTGATTGAGGATGGACCCTTGAACCCAGGAGGTCACGGTTCGATTCCTGGTCAGGGCACATGCCTGGGTTGCAAGCTCGATCCCCAGAAGGGAACATGCAGGAGGCAGCTGATCAATGATTCTCGCTCATCATTGATGTTTCTATACCTCTCCCTTCTTTTCTCTGAAATAAATAAAAACATTTGTACAAAAAAAAAATACAACAAAAAAAATAAGGCAGAGAAACAGGAAATGCAAAGCCCAGGCTACAGGAACCTGTTTAGAGTATCGGGGGAACAGCAAGGGGGCATGTGGGGATTGAGCCAAAAGCACCCAGGAAAATGAGTAGAAAATGAAGCCAGTGAGATAATGAAGTAGGCTGCAGAGGCAGTTCATTAGAGACCTAATAGTTAATTGCAAACATTGTTACTTTCATTCTAATTAGGCAGAGAGCCACAGTGAGATTTTGAGCAGAAGTGTGACAACATGGTATTATCGGATTTACTATAAAATAGAGGGTGGCACTCACTAAAGGGTTGAGAATAACCTTTGCATGGCAAAGAATGGGAACATCAAGATCAGCCAAGAGGCTATTGCAATAACCTAGAGGAGAGAAAATGATTGCTTGTAAAAGGATGGTAGCAGTAGATTGGATAAGAAATCACATTCTGTTATTTAGTACTTGCTGATCTTGTATGAGGTTAAACAAGAGAGAGAGGGATGATATCCAGAATTCAGCTTACACAAGTGACAGACAGTGCTGGTATCTACCAAAATGGTATTCAGTGGAACATGAAAGGAAGACTATGAGTTCTGCCTGGCTGATATGGCTCAGCAGGTGAATGTCAACCCATGAACCAAGAGGTCACTGGTTCCATTTCCAGTCAGGGCACATGCAAGGGTTGTGGGCTTAACCCCAGTACAGGGTGCGCAGGAGGCAGCCAAACGATGTTTCTCTCTCATTGATGTTTCTATCTCTCTATCCCTCTCCCTACCTCTCTCTCTAAAAATAAATAAAAACATATTTAAATTAAAAAGATTATGAGCCCCATTTTGTACATGTTAAATCTGAAATTTGTGTATGGCTGCTATGTGGTTATTTTGAGTCTAACTCGGATATACAATTCTAGAATTCCTGCAGGGGTCTGGGTTAGAGATATCAATTTGTGAGCACTGAGCACATTTATGGCATGTTGAGCAGTGAAACGCATGACATTCAGAGAAGATAGTAAAACAATGAAGCCTCAGGACTCTGCCCCAGGGACCAAACATTATTTGGCTCAAGGAGGTAAAACCAGCTATCGGAGTGTCCTATTTTGGAAATCAAGGTAAAAAACACCTTTGGAGCAAGGAATGAGTGAGAAGGACTAAAAGTGACTGTTGGATTTTACACAACTCCTTAATGACTTGAAAAGACCAATTGTAGTGGATTTATGGGGTGGGGGGAATGTAATAAACACATTAAGAGAGAATGAGATGAGAGAAATTATAAACAGTGTAGAAAAAACTTTCAAGGGGAAAAAAACGACAAAAGACAATTTTGTCTTTTTACTAAAAGACAAAAATAAGAGATAACAAGGGAAAAATAACTATTGAAACCACCACAAATTTATAAAGAAGAGATTATTTTGAATACATCTATTTAAACAAGTTTGAAAAGTTAGAGGAGTTATATAATTTCCTCAAAAAGCAGTTTCCAAAAATGAACCCAAAACTTAGATCAATTTCCACAGAATAAGTGAAGATAAATGGCCCAGGCCCAGATTGTGTGATGAGAGAATCTTCCCAGACTTCAAAAACAGACAGTTTGCCCCTAATGCTACACATTTTGTCCCAAGCAGGGAAACTGAAAAGCTATTTCCAAACTCTTTTTAGCAAAACATGTAATATGAGGACCTGACTCAGATAAAAGAAAGAAAAGTGCAAAACAATATTACCTGTGAATATCAGGTAAACATTTTAATGACATTTTAGCAAGCAGAATTCAGGATTACATTAAGAAAATTAGCAGGTCAGATTTATTTAAGGAATGCAATGTGGGTTAAATATTGAAAAACCATTGACATAACATATTAATGGATTTAAGAAACGTGATTACTTTTATAGATTTTAAAAGCCTTTGACAAACCCATTTATTTAAAATCACTTAAAAATAAAAACTGATGGATGTTTTTATTAAAATATATAATCTCTTTGCCTTAATTCTTAGCCCAGGATGTAGTTAATGGACAATCAATCAAGACTTCCCATATATAAGGGAAAAGGGAAGCATGCACACATTTCCATTATCATTTATAATTCATCTGAAACTACCAGCAAATGCAAGCAAAAAAAATCAACTACAATCATAAGAATTGGAAAATAGATACTGAACCTATTTCTCTTTGCCACAGAAATTATTATATACCTAGGAAACCTTGTAGAATCAATGAAAAAAAAAACTTACCATTTTAAGTTCACAATAAAAGAATTTGGTCAGGTAGCAAAAGATAAAATTAACTTATAGACATCAGTAGCCTTCATAGGTTACACGAACAATAACTAGATACAGGATATCATGGTAGAGAAAACCCATTTGCAATAACAACACCTGTCAAATACTTAAAATTAAACTTAAAAATTGCAAAAACCTATATCGTGAAAACTGTAATGTACTCCTCTGAGTTACAAGCACATTTTGAACACATTGAAAGCCATGCTCTGCTTCAGATAGGATACCTGAATATCAGAAAGATGACGAATGATCTTATGGTCATTTACAAAATTCCAATAAAAATACAGTATTTGAAACCTAATCAATTTGATGCTACGTTTATATGAACAAGCAAGCATGCATAAATAGCTAGGCAAATGCTGATAGAGAAAAGCTATAAGGGGAGAGTTGTCTTGCCCAACCAGATATTAAAACATTAGAACAACTCCAAAAATATTGAGTATTTCTAATCATATCAGCCATTTACATTTTCTCTTCTACATTCTTTAGTTGGCTCATGAAAATTTTCTCTTATTAATATATGCAATCTTTATATATTACATTAACATTTTAGATGCCAATTTATTGTGAATATTTCCCAGCCTGTGGTTTGCAGTTATGATGTTACTGACACTGTCAAATTGCCTTTACTTTCTCCCATTCTTTCATGTTTTGTTAAAAGTTTATCTTTAATCAATACTAGATAATCACCTATATTTTTCTATCACATTTGGATATCATTATTTTAGCTTTAACTTTAATTCATCTAGAATTTATTTTTGAAATATAGTATGATGAACTGTTATCAAAATGTATTTTCCAAGTAGCTAGTCAATTTTTCCAATTCAATGTATTAAATAATTTATCAATTCTTTATTGATTTTGTTTGCATTTTTCTTTAGTTGAAGAAATACAGTCATGAAAATCAAACAATAAAGAACTGTATAATATAAAATGTAAAGCTATCTGTCATGCTCTCAATTCCAATTCCAAGAGGTTTCCATTTTAAACATTTTAGTGAGTAGTCTCAATGATTCTTGACACATTTTTCACAATACATACATTTTGTTATTCTCATAACTAGTCAGTTTCTGAACCACATTTTTTTTTTCATCTGACCTGGTGATCCGCAAAAGAGGTAAAAACACATCTTGTAAATGTGACAAAAACTTGAATCAGATTCAGAGGATTTAGATATATGGATGGTTGTGTTAATTATAATGGTTGAGTCTGAACTCTAACATTTTTGGCTGAAGTCATTATAAAACTTCTTTTTTAAAAATTATTATATATTTTTAATTGATTTTTTTAACAGCGAGAAAGGGAGAGGGATAGAGAGTTACACATATATATGTATATATATACATACATATACATATATACATATACATATATATATATTCAATTCTCAGAAAAGAAACTAGAAAGGTTCAATAGAGTAGAGTTAGAAAGAAGTTCTGAGTGTAAAAATAGTTAATCTTCTAGAAATTTCTCAGGCCTAGCCACCCTGATAGCTCTGAGAGGGTCACAACATGAATAATAATCCACATTATACCATGTCTTCATCTATTAGTCCTACATGATTCCTGCCCTCCAACAGTGCACCCCCCGCCCCCCGAAAAAATAAAAAAACAACGTATTGAAATCCCAGAGTTTACCCACACACACAAACATGATTTTGCTAGTCAGCATTCCCTGAAAAATGTTCTACCTCTCTGCCAAACATTCCAGTTTCTGCCGACACCTCACTAAGCCTTCTCACCTTTGGAAGAATTGTTCCTTCCTGATCACATGAACTCACCGTATAGCCTTACCATTGGCCTAGCTTTACTGTGAGGGCTCCTGGAGAAATGATCATATAGAACTTTGAGTAAAAGTGACAGGGAGGATGAACACTCCCTCCAGCTTTTCTTACTACACACTGACAAAGGGGACCACAGGGAGGCCTTGTTTGCTTAACAGATTGTGCCTGCTAAAAATCCTGGGCTAGGTTTCTGCTAAATTGACAGTGGATTAGATATCACTACCTCTTGAGGCCTTGTATGTAGTAGAAGCAGAACAGTACCCTAATTTAAGAATAGTTACCACGCTGGCAGTGTGGCTCAGCTGGCTGGGCATCTACCTTTGCACCAAAAGGTTGCTGATTCGATTCCAGGTCAGGGAACATGCCTGGGTTGCAGGCCGGATCCCCAGTAGGGGGCATGCAAGAGGAAGCCTATCAATGTTTCTCTTCCCCCCAACCCCTTCTTCTCTTTCTAAAAAATATCTAAAAAAATGAATATTTACAGAACTTCTTTATATCCAAGAGTTTTCTGTCTGTATAAATATCAACTGTTTTGAATGAGGACCAAGACCTATAAAAAAGAACTTAGATCCAAGAACAGAGCTCAGAAATACATAGACCTGTCTGACAGTCACCAACAAAAGAAAAATATAATAATATCACAGTACTTAGCCCAGTGATGGAAAACCTTTTGATCTCAGTGTGTCAGCATTTTGAAAAACCCTAACTTAACTCTGGTGCTGTGTCACACATAGAAATTTTTTGATATTTGCAACCATAGTAAAACAAAGACTTATACTTTTGATATTTATTTTACATATTTAAATGCCACTTAACAAAGAAAAATCAACCAATAAAATGCGTTCGCGTGTCACCTCTGACACGCGTGTCATAGGTTCGCCATCACTGACTGAGACCATTGTCTGGCATAGAGCAGGTGCATGCTGAATGTGAGATAATCATGAGATAATCACGTTATTAGCTAGTCTTTCCTCCGGGACTCCTCTGCATATGTGAGCACACATAAGTTCCTTAAAGTGAAGAGAGATATGTGCCACAAACATCATTATTAGGAATGTAAAGAACATTTTCCGAGGAGGTTCCAAGAAAATATATCAATAACTTTTTCTGAATGACAAGATACATGCTCAGAGCACCACGGTGTGGAAATGTCACATATTAGTGCACACCAGTGGGCAGAGTATTGAATACGTAAGTGAGCTTAACGAAGCAGTTCTGCATTGTTTACTTATGGCCTTCTCTTTCCTTGGAACACACAGGGGTGTCCAGTGCTCTTTTCCAGACACCAAGTTCAAACAGCTAGAGTCCTGCACTAAGATGGATTACTGTCCTCTATGGGCTCGATTTTCGATACTGGCTATAACTCATCATGTCCGGTTCTGTCTTCTCTCAAGATCACTTCCCTCCCAGGAAGCTGTTCTGTATCCTGAAAAGAAAATTATGTGGAATCATCCCACCATTTCATATACCCGAGTGCAGCCCAGCAGAGATGCAGCTATGTTTAATTCCCAGACTTTCCCCCAACTTTATAAAAATGATATCTGTTGGATCTGGCTCAACCACCCTCCAAATAAAAAGCTGCAGTAGATGTCAGTAGGCTATAAATCAGGATGAAATCTCTGTTATGTCTAAGCCATATCAAATTAGCTATAAAATCGATTAATTAAACTGACAAAATAAAAAGCTCTAATTTTGAAGAAAATTGGTGTAATATGTATTAAATGTCTCCTCTCTGATTGTATCACTAAAGAAGATTGTGATTATGAGAAAGAGACCTAAAGATAAATGACATATGCCCCAATGTGCCCTGTATATTTCCTGGTTATACAGTATGTTCTAACCTAATTTGTTGGAGTACTCCATTTCACTCACAAGTCTCCAATGCTAGATCTTCCCAGATAAAGGACATGTGCGCTGATAATACTAACTATGGTAGATGTTAAATACCAAAAAGAAAAAGAGGACCATCTGTTTAAGGGAGGTCCTAAGGCACTTGTTCTCAACCTTCCTAATGCCGCGACCTTTTAATACAGTTCCTCATGTTGTGGTGACTCCCAACCAGAAAATTATTTTCGTTGCTACTTCATAACTGTAATTTTGCTACTGTTATGAATCATAATGTAAATATCTGATATGCAGGATGTATTTTCATTGTTACAAATTGAACAGAAAGCATAGTGATTAATCACAGAAACAATATGTAATTATATATGTGTTTTTCAATGGTCTTAGGCGACCCCTGTGAGAAGGTGTGGAGACGGGTAGAGGAGAGGTGTCTCGGTTCCTAAGACCATCGAAGAAATATGTTTTCCGATGGTCTTAGGCGACCTTTGTGAAAGGGTCATTCGACCCCCAAAGGGGTCGCAACCCACAGGTTGAGAACCATTGTCCTAAGGGAAAGATACTTTTAGGCTAACACCTTTTCACTGAAACTAAATGTTGAGGGGTAAAATGGGGTAAAAAGCATTGCAGGCAAAGTGGCTGGTAAGAACAAGCACTTGATTGGGAAAGAGAAAGGCAAGAAATATTTATTAATGGTCTGGAAAATGAGAGACATCTTCCTACCCATCTGGTAGTTTTAATTTAAAAATAGATAATCACACACACACACACACACACACCGAGGAATAAAAAACACTAGTCTCAACAATGAATGAGCAAAAGTCTGATTTTCTAGAGAAAGAGAATATTAAACTGAAAAATGAACATAAAAACTAGTCTAGAAGCATAAAGTTCCAAGATTTCAGAAAGAATAAACTTCAATTTCAACCTTCCAAACTTGGGGTGCAGGTTGGGCTGTGACAAATCTTTACTAAAAATGGCCTAATGATAAAGAAGTTACAAACTACATGAGAAGACAAAGGAAAATGAAAGAGAATGGGTTGATGTGACAAATAGAAGATGGTACCCAAAGTATTTCAAATAATAAAAATATTTTTAAATTATCCAAATGACACTATGTAATAATATGTTTATTTCATAGATAAAAATTAACAAAAGCATAATAAAAATTTTAGAACTATTCAAATAATAATGCAGAATCCAATTTCCAAACCACCAAAAAGAAATCAGAAGAATAAAGCTAACACATTCACATCAGAAGAAAGAAAAGATAGGGAAAACCTGCAATGAATAGGTATGACAAATAAAATAAACTTCTGACCTACTTCCAGATGCACAGAACTAAATAAAACATGTGTTTCCATCTCCAATACTACCCAATAACAAATCTTTAGAGCTAAGAAACCCAAGTATATATGACCCTCCTTGAGGTTCTAGGGATAATTTAGAAATGGAGTGATATAACCCCTGGTTTGAGACTGGAAACAATAAGACTGGCCAAGCAAAATAATCTGTCATCATCTTTGAAAACATTTCTTCCCTAATATGGTCAGTCTCAAGATAGAAAATTTAAAAAAAAAACAACCTCTAATTGAAAAATTGCTTCCTTTACATACAACATAACATGTAATTATTATAGATATTGAAAAACAAAGAATAATCATGCATAACCCTAACGTGTAGAAATAGTCATTGTCAAGACTTTGGACTATGTCCTACACCTCTGTAATAAGAGATTCTGTATGTATCTCAAAATGTCAGATTTGTATGACAGCACATGGGGAGCTACTGATGTAGTTCAAGCAAGGAGTACCATGCTCAGTGACAGTACTGAGAAGGGTGCACAGGAAATCAACTAGTCTACTGCTGGGAACCAGTTAGGAGACCACTCCAGTACCGCAAAGAGATGGGTATAAACTAGTGTGGTTAGAAGACAGAGCGAACAGTATTTTGTGATTAATTTCATTTGGAGCTCTAGGGAGGAATATAAGGGTGAGAAAATTGTAAATGATTCCCAGAGTCCTGGCTTTATTTAATCTCCTAAATTTAATATTTTATACTAATCACAAACAACACAATTATCAGTGATATTAAAGCAATAAAAGATAAAATTTAATGCATAGTATTCTCTTTATTAATATTTCATTTTCTTTTTCTCATGTCAGATCCAATTTTCTAACAAAAGTTTATTTCAGAATCATTTTCTCTTACGCTAGCTAAAGAGCTAGCTAGCCTTCTAGCTTTCAGGTGGTGTGAAGAATTGATTCTCAACTCTAGTAAGATCTCTAGATAGACCAACTAGTCATTCTAACTGAACTGAGGAAGTAGATGGTCATCAAAATGATGTGGAAGAGTTTAAAACCTGTAATCACAATTGGATAAGAGTGGTAATAAGATGTTTGCTGATTTGGAAAACTGGAGTGAGAAGAGTTCCCAAAGCAAATTGTGCTGTATTTATTTTAGATCCAAGAGTACATGGGGCACTGAACCTTAGATGAATCCTGGTTTACACACTGATAGCAGATCTATTTTTATCAGTTTAATAGACCAGGTCTATTTTTATCAGTTTAATAGGTAGATATAATACAATTTCTTAAATTACAATAAAAAAGAGTGCTTTAAGCACATATACAAGCAAGTACAATTATTTTTAATTTAGGAAACTATTATAAAATTACATGTAACTTAATACCGTGCATATAAATAATACATTATTTTTTAGATATTTAATAACTTTAATGTTAAAAGATCAAACTACACAATAAAAATTATTTGAGACTTACACATGGGCTCTACCTTTGTGAATTATCATGTTTAATTTAAAAATTATTCTTATTATGTGTATCCTTTAACTTAGAGAAAAGATATCTAATTTATTTTTTATTATACATTATACACTGTGTTTTATTAGGAGATATACATTTAAAAACAAAACTCACCCTAACTGGTTTGGATCAGGGGATAGTGCATCAGCCTGTGGACTGAAGGGTCCCAGGTTTCATTCCGGTCAAGGGCATGTACATTGTTTGCGGGCACATCCCCAGCAGAGCATGTGCAGGAGGCAGCTGATCGATGTTTCTCTCTCATCGATGTTTCTAACTCTCTATCCCTCTCCCTTCCTTTCTGTAAAAAAACAATAAAATATATTTTAAAAAATAAATAAAAACAAAACTCAATATTTGTAATAATCTGAAAATAGTTCTAGGCAGAGATTTCTGTGGGGGGCCTAAATGAAGGGGAGGAATAGAGAAGTGCTGCTGCATTATTCTGACTTGGTTGCCTTTCTAAATGTTAGTATCTCTGTTTTCTAGATACAAAGATGTTTTCTAATGTAAATGTCTCCTGTGTATGAGTGATAAAGTAGTGCTATATCCTATATTTATAAACCAGAAGGGCAAACAGCTCTTTAGATACTTCCAGGATTACTCAATAAGTGCATTGATTTATGGGTCCTAATAAACTCTGAACATTGTACAAACCATAAAGTTTTAGGAGAAAATTTTCTAATACTTCCTCTGTATGAATTAACTTTCAAATCGTGCCATCTTTTTATGTCCAAAATTTCTCGGCCTCGTGCTTTAATTAATGTGTGAACTTTAGAAGTGCCTTCTCTTTAAGGCAAATATTAATGTGTTCTTAATTGCTGTTTTCTTTTAAAATATTTTACATGTTTAGTATAAAAAGGAAAGTAAAATACAACGGAACAGTAATATCCTAAACTAGTTTATGCACTTCCTAACTCCCAATATCCTCAAAATACATACTGATATTAAAAAACAAACAAACGCTTTTTAAGATGACACATATAACATGAGTCACACTCAAATACTTGAGCTCATGTCTGGCGTAAGCGGCTTAAGAGTGTGATCCATTCATTCATGTGGATTTCAGTGTTCTCATAGAAATCTGTGGGTAAAATGGCCAAGACCTAAATAAACACTGCGGTAATGTAGACACAGTGGAGGGAAAAGACAGTTCAGGGTTTTAGTTTTGGTGACTGGGGAGAGATCAATTAAATACAGAATACAGATAGAGGAGTCTAAATAAACACGTTAGAGCCGCCCACATTTCCAGCTGCTCTGTCAGTGGATGGATAGTATTGTGCAGGTATCAAGAATGAAACTACCAGACTTCTCGGGTTTTTATCTTTCCCACTATTCCCCAGCTAGTGACATGGACAAGCTGCTCAACCACTTGGTGTTTTCATTTTCTATCTTGTAAAATTGGTGTAATAGAAGTATTTACCTCAGAGGATTCTGAGGATTAAATCAAATTAAATAGGAAAAGTACTTAGAAAAATGTAAGAGGTTTAGGACATGTCCCTATGCTCAATAAAAGACAGCTCTAATTATTCTGTCCTTAGACATTCTGTCACAATCTGCATGCTCTTAAAGGTCATTTTAGCTACTGTAATAATTTCCAATTTCACTTGATATCTCAAAAATCTCTATCAAATACAGACGTCATCTTGTGGTTCAGAATTATGCATTCAACTAAAAGTTAGCGTCATGAGAATGGCAAAGAAACAAAAGCAAAGATATGGAAGAGTAGGATTCTCACAGAAAAAGGACGCAGGGTTTATCCATCAGGTCAGCAGAAGAAAACAGATGGCTTGCTCAGAATCAGATGTTTGAGGACAATTTAAAACAGAGACTATTGCAAAGGGAGGGCATTTTACGAAGGGCTGGTTCCTATAAGACAAGGAATAGTGCAGCATGCTAGTGCTAATAACTGTGGAGCCTTCGGGGGGCCTGGGGGGGGGGTGGTTACCCTAATTCAGAAGGAGAGCACTGATTAGAAAGGGGAATGTTGAGAGGATCATTAATCTTCAGCACAGGTCACAGCCAGTCAGTGATGAGAGAGCGCTAGCAGAATAAATACTGCAAAGCACCCTGACCTCAATTTCCTCACTACCTCTGCGGTCCCAACAGGGCTGCCTGTTGGGTGAACACAACCAGATATCAGAGGGCAAGGGGCCCAAAGCAAATACCAAGAAGGGTGGAGAGCAAATCTCCAAGGATAAATGCATGATATCCGGCACATAATGTCCAAATGAGGGGCTAATAGTGCAAGTGGATATACTAGTATCAAAAAAGACAATTACAGAATATAATCATAGGCTTCTCAATACATTCTGATTGGACATCTTTGTATTGGATGACACTTCCAGTTGCAAAGTAACAAAATAAGAGTTAAAATAGACTTATAATTTACATCCACTATGTCTATATTTTAGGTATATTTAAGATGAGGGGGAGGGTAAGTACAAATGCAAGATATTTTTTCAAAGTTAATACCAGTGGGAGGTATTATTTGCTTGCTTTTCCTGGCAATTATTACCCTGGCCATTCTAGGTGCCTATACCTTGCAGATAGTTGATCTATTACTCTTCAGGTCTTGCTGGAAAGATTACGTAAACTATCCTGAATAACTTTACTCTCTGCTTCTTTTAGTTCCTGGGCAACATACTTGTAATTTAGTGTAAAGTGGGAACTTCAAATGGATATATTTTCTAAACAAGAAAATGAGGTGTTTTTATAACGTTTAACTCAATTTCTCTGACTTCCTATTGCTATTTCCAACCTTGACAACCCGCAAGGCAATGGGAGTGATAACATTAAAGTCAATGAAATCCCTATCTGATAGCAAATCATGGACAGTGGTGAGAATTCGACCAGTTAGATTCGGAGGACTTGGAGATATTATCCAGCCTATCACTTCCGTCTCATGATGAAGTCATATGTATTCATTCACTCAATATCCAATGCACACCTATTGAGAAGTTCCTCTTTACTGGGCTCTTTTCTTGGTGCTAAGGATAATGAAGTGGACAAGGTAGACAAGCCTCCATCCAGTCTCACTGGACATTTCATTGAGAGTAGCTGATAGCTAAGTTAATGACTGATTAATACCTCCCCCTTTCACATTGCCCAGGGTTTTCCTAACAGCAAGTTTCATTGTCAGGCTACCGAGAGGCTTATTTTTGTGCTCAGATGAGTGGAGTTGCAAGACGTGAGCTTCGGGTTGACACTGGCCATCCTGGCTCTTCCCCTCTGCACGGGGTAAATCACAGCCCCTGGGGAACATCGGGAAGGGGTTAAACAGCAATACAGTGCCATTGGAAGGAAGCCACAGAGCAGGCTGGTGTACTGCAGAGTACACCAACTTTAACCGAGGAAATTCGTTTAATCCATTTGAGAAGCAGTTCTCTCATTGGTAACACAATCACATGCATCCTTCATTACAAGATTATAGGGAATTAATGATCATACATGAATGAGGCCCAAAGGAAGTTACTGGTAAGTTTTAACAAAATTATTTAAACTTTGTGAGAGTCAATTTTCTCATCTTTAAAATGGGAATAATGTTTCCTACTTTTATTCAGATTAAAACTATGGGCTTTGGTGTATGCTACTAACAGGAGGTACAAAATTTTGACTGACTTATTTCTCCCTGAGAGATGGGTATTCCTCACTTCCTATTAAGATATGTCATTAATATGAAAGGCTATAATATTTTTAAAGCTAATAGAAGCTATTAATATTAGAATATCATAACATTTCTGGTACAATAGGAGGCATGAAAACTTTAACAAGATAATTTATAAGTAGGACAAACTCTATAAATCACTTTCAATTTTGACTGTTTTTATTCCCAATTAAAATAGTCATTACTGCTTCTAATAGGCATTCACCACTGAAAATAGTGTAAGTAATTACCTCACAGGAATAATTTTTTCTTTGTCAATGTGCATTGACATATAATATTTCTAATCAAGGTATGACAGTACCTATTTAGTTTAATGTAAAGAATGAAAGAAACCACCTGTTTCATGGTATTGGAAGCCTGCATTATTACATATAATATATTTTGTAGCATTTTTTTTATTTTAACATTTTTTCAAATTTAGGCAGTTGAGATGAGCGTAACTTCATTTTTAATAAAAATGTTCATAATTCCTCGTGAGATTAAATTTGAAGGATGCACCAAAGTATTTGGTATCCAAAAACATCCCTCACATATCACAGAAGCTTACCAGTTACTCCCTTCCCTGTCATGAGCATCTTCAACTGAATTTCTGGCTCATCAAAGGCCTCTTTTAGGGGCACTTCATGTAGGGTTGCCCACCCCGAGCAGAGGCTTGGACACTTATGTCTCCCCTCCTCTTCATCAAAACACCCTCAGGCTGTATTTCAATTCCCTGAACCCTGCTCTCTGACTACTGGCAGATAATCAGACAAATTCCTTTGATCTCAGAAATCACCTTCCTCTAAGGATGTCTGTGTTAGTTAATGCTTCCTACCACTAATTTAAGTGAGAGATTTTTGTAACCTCAATTGACATCAGGAATTCAGTGAAAGGACAAGTGTAGGCAGACCGACCTGCTTCCTTTAGCTGTGTGCAGGTATGCAAGATACTTGAATATTCCAAGACCTAATTTTCTCAGCTTTTAAATGAGATTAGCATTAGTTATCCTTTAGAACTGCTTTTAATTACATAAAGTTATATCTTTAAAATGCCCCAATTATTGATTAGGTCTCTGGCATCCACACATTTTTTTCCTCCTAAATGGGAACCCAGTTCTTTTCACTTTTATCACCAAAGATCTAGTTTAGGACGACTGAGTATATACTCATCTTTAGCCATCAATTATGGAGCCTCATTTCAACAAGCATAAATGCTTACTGAAATAAATAACAGAATTAAGTGATAAATTTCAATATTTATTTTGATATAACTTGAAGTGTTTACTTGTGATTATTAACTACTTCCAAAAGAACATTTCTTTTTCTAAGCTTCAGTCTCCTGGACCTGTTGGGTTCAGAAAATGGATTTGATCATTATTGTTTTGAGATATGAAAAGAATGTAGCACTACCATTGCTTTTTGGGAAAAATGGTATTTCAGAATTTAAAATTGTGTTGACCATAAATATTTCATTTATTACTTACTCATAACGTATCAGCCTTCTTTGGATGCCCTTTTTGTTGAGATCTTTATATAATAACTAGTAACCCTGCACATGAATCCATGTGCCAGTAGCTCTCTGAGGGGACTGGGCACTCTGCGCCCGCTGCCCAGAGGGTCTCCGCAGCCCAGAGGCCCATCTGTGGCCAGGTGCGTAATGCTTGCCTCATTGCCATGGTGACAAAGCAAGCATTCCGCCAGGCCACTCATGCTGCCCGCTCTCAGCAGCCACTCGCCAGGACTGGGGGACTCTAGCGGAGCTCAGAGGACTGGGCACCACCATCCTTGTAATGGAGTGATGGTTAATTTGCATATTCCCCTTTTATTAAATAGGATTATTGTTCATTATAAAAATTATGTGATTATAACTATTCAGGTCAATCATAATTTGCTTCTTACCAATATTTTACTTCACTGGTAGAATGTCATAGGCCTCGGTATCCACCTGCTTCTAAATAGTGCCTACAATATATTGTTCAATGAAGCTTGATTAAATGTGACAGGCTGGGATTCTTTTATAACATCTTTCTCATGGATTGATGCTTTGGATACATATATTCTTTCCCACATAACAGGGGATCTATTAGTACGAAAAAAAATTTTCTTAGTCTCTCTAGCTGCAAGTTAGAATGACCTTTTAGAGAGACATTTTGCAGTTAAGTTTTGCAGAACTTTGCAAATTCAAAATTACATATCCTTATTTTTACTGTATAATGAGCCACTTGTACACAAATGCTTGTCTTATTAGTTGCTTTTAACCCCTTCAGAACCCATCAGCATGCTTTGGGCTTAATATTATTCAATTAATTGGTGATATGTTTTACATTTCTGAATCAGGCTCTTCCAAATAGTAACAACCAAAAGCTGGTAATATTTATCTATACTTTCTTTTTTCCTTTTTATAAAATTAAATTTTATTGGGGTGACATTGGTCAACATGACCATATAGGTTTCATGTATGGATTTCTAAGTTATAAAACCTGCATATAGCACCATGTGCTCACCACCCAAAATCAAATCTTCTCCTGTCACCGTAGCTTCTTGGAGCTAAGATTCATATGACATAAAGTTTACCTCTTTAACATAGGCAATTCAGTCCTGGCTTGAGTGTCTCTCTTGGTTCGGCATTGTCCTGTGCACCTAAAGGTTGCTGGTTTTGGTTTCAATTCCTGGTCAGGGCACATGCCCTGATTATGGGTTTGATACCCAGTAGGGGGCATGCATAAGGCAGCTGATCGATGTTTCACCCTCACATCAATGCTTCTCCCTCTCCTTTCCTTCCCCTCTAAAAATCAATAAAAATATATTTAAAAAATAAAATAGGCAATTCAACATTTTTAGTATACTTACAGAGTTATGCAGTCATCACCACAATAAATTTTTAAACCTTACTATCACACCATACAGAAACTCTGCCCTTTGGCTATCAGTTCCCATTTCCTCTCCTGGCTTCTTGCCACCCCTCATCCTTCCTCTACCAACCAGCCAAGGAAATCACAAATCGACTTTATATAGCTCTATATTTTCCTTTTTCAGACATTTCCTATAAATAATACCATGTAATATGGGGTGTTTTGTGACTGGATTCTTTCACTGAGCATAATGTTTTAGAGATATTATATCTATGTAATAGCATGTATCAGCATTTCATTCATTTTTATTGTAAAATAGTATCCCATTGTATGAATACACCACATTTTGTGTATCATTCATCAATTAATGAACATTTCAGTTGTTTCCATATTTTGGCTAGTATAAGTAATTGTGCTGTGAACATGCATGTACAAGTTTTGTGTAGATAAATGTTTGCATTTTATCTTTTCAGGATAAATACAAGTGGAATTTCTGGTTCTTATTGGGTCTTCCATTCCAAAAAATTATCTATAATGTGTCATAAACATTGTTTAAATTATCATATTCAATCTTATATATCATGATTATTATATTATTATATGACCAGAACATGTTCTATTGACATGAAACTTGCATGTCTTAATCAAAATGCCATGCTTGTGCTATCTTGTGTGCAATTATTTATGATCGCCGTTCTCACATCTGTATTTTTTTTATTGTAAAGCTACAACTTCCCAATCAATAGCTCATTTGCCAGAAAGTAAATTATGTGCACAGAGCTGAAAAAGGACTGCACTCATGGAGTACTCAACAATGAGTTAGACTGGCTGCACAAGTTAATTTGTAGATCTTCAAAGAGTTCAAAATGATTTATGTAGCAAAATATATGTGGTAATTCTATTTCTTTTTTTTTAAATATATTTTTATTGATTTTTTACAGAGAGGAAGGGAGAGGGATAGAGAGTTAGAAACATCGATGAGAGAGAAACATCAACCAGCTGCCTCCTGCACACCTCCCACTGGGGATGTGCCCGCAACCAAGGCACATGCCCTTGACTGAAATCGAACCTGGGACCCTTCAGTCCCCTGGCCGACGCTCTATCCATGGAGCCAAACCGGCTTGGCATCTATTTCTGTTTTGTTATGTTAAATATGTTTCTAACACTGAAAACCTAACCACATACTGCATAATATAGGAAGTCTTGGTCATCAGCAGAACATGATTTGAAAACCAATGATTCACCACAAGCAAGTCAGTCCCACCCTACACTCTGATTTCTCTCTATTGTTAATGGCCCTTGCATAGTCTCCCTTCCACTCTACAGATCCTAGTCATTCAAAGACTGCTCATTTCACACCTACAAGTAGCTTTCCCAGATTGATTTTGTCCACAGCAATGCAACACATGCTATTTTAAAATTTCGTTGAATTATTTATATGAATGAAACACCTCTTCATAGTAGATAATAACTCTAAAGAAAAACACATTAATTTTTCTTTTGCTATTCTCTTAATTATTTCAATAGATTGAAAGCAACATGTATCACAAATGCAGGTCTTATAAAAACTGTTCTTATATTTAAGTACAGGACATATTCTTATCGTGAAGAGAGAGAGAGAGAGACAGTATTTGGAGTTTGGAAACATGTTCTTTGGGGTTTGAGAATTTCTATAAATTTATTAATTCTGCTACCCTGGCAATGATTAGATTACCTCAAAAAGAGATTCACAGTTATAATATAAAACTATCTTTGCAGTAATAAATCATAATTGTAAATTATTTATCTAAGTTTCTATAGGAAAATTCAGTTTGGTTAATATTTAGCCAATATTTTTCTAAATGCTAGTCTCCCCATCTCCCAAAGGAGGTCTGTGCATTACTGACGTTTAAGAAAATACATATATGTGCAATATCTATATAAAATATATGTTTAAAGACTGTATTACCTGTAGTTACACCTGTCAATTATGTACATTTTAATCCTCAGAGCTTTAAAAATCATTGGGCACATCAGGAAAGTCTAGGTTGGGAGAAGGATTCTGATAGGAATTTAAAGGAAGAGGAATGAGTATTCTGGCAAGTGGGTATGTGCCACACATAAAGCTCAAAGATAAAGACACATAGAGAGACGTGAGAAGATGGATGGGGAAACTAATAAATGACATACTTGAGTACCAGGAAGGAGAGAGAATAAACTACTTGAGATCAGAGGAGGGATGGTGCCAGAGGAGGAGATGCATTACTTGTAACTCAATTTAAAATTTCATCTCATGTTATAACAATCAGACACTTACAGCTAGCTGTAAACACCCCATCTATCTACATTTATCTAGTGGAATTTTCTTTTTTTAATAACATAAAATGTCCTCAGTGCTCAGTGTGTGTATACTGTGCTATAAAATCTTTAACATTATACTGTTCTAAATAAATTACCATGTAAATGCTAAGAAAGCAGCCATTTTATGAAATATGAGCATTAATGTAACAGCAACACATCCTCTTAAAAAGAGACTGGACTTCAGAGTATGCAGGCATTTATGAACATTAGAAGAGATAGGAGGAGAAAGTTAGAAGGAAATCCAAATAATTTTAGAAGTTCTTTTCACACTCAGAAATAATAATAAGTGATTAAAATGACATTTAGATTTTCAAATTAGGTGAGAAAACTCAGACCTCGGGTTGTCATTTCAAATTAGATGGTGTGCTATTTTTCCTTAATCACTAGAAAAGACCTTTCTTCTGTGGCACACTGAGAATTCAGGAGGATATTTGACTTTCTTATGAAAGAAGTACATTTCCTGGCTGGCCCTTTCTCCAATCCTGCATTTAAGGTGTGGAAATTAACATAGCATCCATCATTTTCTTGTTTGCTCTCAGGTTCATGCCTGGCTTTCACCTCGCTCCACTCCTATCTCAAGGATCTGGAGATATGAAACCTGGAAATGACACTGTCTGGGTTTCTTTGCCTGCAGTATTTTGAGCTAACTTTGACCAATTCAGAGGCACGGGGGAAGTGAAGTGCATTTGCTCCAATTTCCTAGGTGCTATACAGAAAATCTGACAGTGTCCTTAAACCCTTGGGACCACAGCCCGGCTGGTGTGGCTAGGTAGTTGAGTGTTGACCTATGAGCCAGGAGGTCACAGTTCAATCCCTGGTCAGGGCACATGCCTGGGTTGCAGGCTGGATCCCCCGTGTCGGGCGTGCCGGAGGCAACTGATCAATGATTCTCTCTCACCATTGATGTTTCTATCTCTCTTTTTCTCTCCCTTCCTCTCTGAAATCAATAAAAAAAATATATACATATTTTTTAAGAAAATCTTGGGATTACAGATCTGGCCGGGTACTTTAAGGTCCAGCTGGTGGACCCAGCAAACTTAAATCCTCAAGTATCCTCCTTCCCCGTTCTTTTTCGCAAGGGCACTGGTTCCTGAACTCTGGCACTACCATCTGCTTGCCTTCTGCCCAGCCATAGGTTTGATATGGGCTGCCCGTGAGTATCAACTCTGAGTTTTCATCTGCTCCTAACTCCCGTTAGTAATTCCCCAGGTTAAATTCCCTCCCTTGAAATACATGAATTCAATTTTTCTGACTGGAGACTGACAGATAAAATGCAGTATGGCTGAATATGTAAGCATTATAAATTATTTCACTATTAAGGCTATGATGTGAGTTGTTACATCTTTACATATCTTCCCAGGAAACTGTTTTTCTCACACATGGCATTAAGATTTGAGCTACAAAGCACATGAAAAATTCAATAAAATCAGATAAGAAAAAGAATGTTTTGACTTGGGAACTGTTTTTATCTACTTCAATGTGCACATTATTGGTTCCTTAATCAATTTACATTCCACAGTCATAACAAAGTGTGTGTTCTCTGTCCATGTGTTGGCAGAAGTTGGAGAACAATTAAATTACATTATTAGAATTATATAAAAAATGTTTAATATTATGATATATTCTTTTTTATTATTGAAACAACACTTTTCCTTGTCCACTTAAAAAATGTTTCTAGTATTAGAGGTTAATGAGTTTTTCCCCTTCATAGAGTCAAATAATGACTAAAGTTGTCCTATTTTTGACTGTTCAGACCTCAACTACAAGCTTTAATCTTTCCTTTGAATTATGAACTGGCATCATATTTTTTAGATTTTAAAATTTTTATCATAGATTCAAATTTTTCCTTCAGACATTTGATACTAGTGGTTGTAAACATGTATTTTTCCTCCTAATCCTGTCAGTATCTTCCCTGCACCTGATCTTTTGTACCACTTGTTTGGCAGGCTCTGCCTGCCGCATGCTACGGATTTTGCTAGGTGGTTAGATTGAAGAGTGAGTAATAACAGAAACATGTCCTCCTGACTTAGAAGGGCTATTAGTTTAATAAGCTATTTTACTTCCTTTATGAATCTAATCAGCATAAAATAGCATTTTCAATTATTTAGACCTTGCTTGCTTCAGTGATAGAGACATTGCACATTTTTAATTATTTCTTAATATAATGGAAACTATAGTGATGATAAAAACAAAATCTCATCCACCCATTTCTGTACTCCCTCAGTGTACAACAATAAGGTAAACTTGCTTTGTGTAATGTGTGTTCAATTTCCATATCTGTCCAACTTCCAATTACTATGTGACATTATAAACCTATTAGAATTAAGAATACTGAATGCTGAATTTATTGAATTCAAAGTGTACTGTTATGCTGAAATAACCAGCATTTGTTTCCATAAAGATAGAAAGTGTGTACCATTCTCATTGACAATATAATTACAAACAATGGTTTATCTTTTGCTTCAAAATTCATAGGACAGAGAACCAAATGTGATCTGCTGGAAGTATATTTTCTTAATTTGATGTTAATAATTATTTCTAGTATTACTGCTATAGAAATCATATTAATCTCATTGTATTTATTGCATTCACATTCTATATTACAATCCAGCCTGTTTAGCTGCATAGAAGGGCTTATAGAACCTGTAATAATTTTACCTTTTATCCAATTCTGTATTATTCACTATTTTTACTCTAATTTTTACAATCTTCTTTCATTTTGTTTTCAGAATTCTCTCAAAAATGTCTAAAATAAGACAAAAAAAGAAATCTTTATAATCACATATCATATTATACCTTAGCACAAAAACAATGAGTAACAGTTACTAATTATTGCCATTCACAATTAAATTACCCCTTTGGTATTTATTACAAAATCTTTCCTTACATCTCCTCACTTATTCTCTCAGCTTTGCCTGTTAGTCTTTATCCATTTTTTTCCCTTTATTTTGGCTTCAGTATATTTAGTTTTAAGCTCTAATGTTTTCTCTAACATTTTTCTTATCTTCTTGAATGTATTCCTTTCCTTTCTCAGTTGCCGGACAGATACCAAAATGAGTGACAGCCCTGAAGTTCTGACCCCAGAATCTTGTTTGCCCAACACAAAGAGATCAAGGCCACTTAGCAGAACCATAGAAAACACGTGTGATTGGCATGCCAACACTCACAAGTGCAAACTTCCTCCCAAGGCCCTGGCTGGAGAATGTTTGCACAGCAACATTAAAGTTTCATTCTTTCCTGTAGTTGATATGTTTCTTTTATTCTCTTTTTCTTGTTAAAATAGTCTGAGTATGTTTTGTAAGTCTATATAAAAAGGACTAGTGGTTTTATATTTGTATGTGATTCTTTCTAGATTTAATAAAATGACTTGTAGATGCTCCTGATAATTTTCCCACTGTATAATATGACTTAGAAATGGATCATACTATTTCAAAAGATATATGTTTTGTACTTTGAAGTTTTTGATCACTTTATTCTAAATTATTCTGAATTGTGATTTCTCCCCATTCTTTCCTCATTAAGTTAATCAAAAATATACCTTAAAAATGTCAGGTAATTTTGCTAGAGCACTCTCATGGGAACAGTCTAACATTCTCTTATTTGAAAAGGTGTCATAAATACTAATCACACTCTTCCTTTCCCTCGCCTGTCACACCACCACGGTCAGCATCACTTCACTCTGTCTTTTTAAATGGCATTGTTCTTTGTTCTGTCTTCCTACCATTTGCCATGTAGAACAATATCAAGTAATTTGTAATGATTTCTAAAGTTTTACTGGAATTCCCCAGTGATACAGAAAAGTCACCTTTTTTTCTAATAGTGTTACCATTGTAATTAGCTAGTTATTAATGTTAATAATAGGAAAGGAGCAAAAGGGAGGCCAGACATAATAAGCATGGTCATCTGGGCAGCTTTGCCAGGAAGCTGTAACTTTACACTGTCCGGGGAACATTGGCCCATTTCCTGCAAATCACTGCAGGAAGGGAGGTGGGTGCTTGTGCAGTGAAGTCAGGGTGACATATAGATGGCATTTGCCTGTCAGTCTAACTGGGAACAAAGATCACTGGTTAGGGGGGCAGAGGCACTATAAGCATATGAACTTCTGAAGGATTAACTGGAAAAACTCCCAGTTATAACCCCAAGACAAAAAGAATTCTCTCTCTCTTGCACTCCCCTGCTCTCTGACCTGTGCTAGCCTGTCATGTGGCCCTAGAAGCTGCATGACTCATGGCCATGCAGACGCCCCAGGTAATGGACGGCAGCTGGAAACACAGCTCTAACCTAGACTGATGCTGGACTGCACTGTGCATTAACATGGAGCAAAGCTGGGGCTGTGGCTGTGATCTTAGCTCTGCTGACGATAAAATGGGACTTTTTCCATGGCTGAACGGAGGGAGAAGGGACCTTGGAGGGAATTCCCTTAAGGTTACATCATCATTAAGGCTTTCCTCAATGTCTCATCCTCCCATCGGGTCCTCAAGAAATTCTTATTTCTGTGGCACCCCAAGAATTCCAGGTCCTCCAGTGACAGGTGGGGGCACAGAGGACACCTCACCAATAAAAAAAAGTCCAATTTATTCACTGGCTCAAATTATGCACATACCTGGTCTGGGGATCCCAGAGCAAACATAAACTTATAATGTCAGTACACCTTTAAGGCATTTTTATACCCAATAACCAGATTTACAATTCCGGAACTTGTCATATCAAGCTAAGTAACCTGCATGTTATAAAATAAATCCTATATTTATGGTAGAATGCTCAGATAAATATAAATTTTGGTCAGACAGAACAACTGATTTGTTTTACTATTTTCAAACTTCAAGATAAAGATACATAGAGGAGTTCTGGTCCAAAAAGGTAACATAGGAGAGTCCTGAATTCACCTTCTCCCAGGGATACAGTGGACCTACAGCTACATAAAAAAAACAATTATTTCTGAAAAAAGAATCCAGAAACTACTGAGCAACTCCTACATTGGGCAAATGAGAAAATCCCAACATAAAAATGGATAGAATGGGCCCCAAAACATCTAGCACTGAAAGGCAACAGGGCTTGGATCCAGAAGACCTATCAAACTATAGCAAATAAACACATTTTTAATTTTTTAATTAAACTAATTGGGGTGACCTTGGTTTCAGGTTATACAATTCTATGATACATCATTTTTATACTGCATTGTGTGCCCACCACCCAAAGTCTAATCTTCTACTACCATATATTGGTCTACTTTACCGTTTAGTACCCCCTAACCCCCTTCTCTCTGGTAAACACTATAACAATGTCTGGGTCAATATTTCTTATTTGCTTTTCCTGGAAAGAGAAATTATGCAAGGAAAAAAGTTATCCACATTTGGAAGAAAAAGGTAAAACTACCTCTATTTGCAGATTGATATTATATATAAAAATCCTTAAAGACTTCAAAAAGAACTTTTAAATTTAATAAATAAATCAATAAAGTTGCAGGACACAAAATCAACATACAAAAATCAGTTGTGTTTCTATACACTAATCATGAACTATCAGGAAAATAATTAAGAAAACAATACCATTTACATTTTCCTCAAAATGAATAAAATACCAATGAAGTAAAAAAGTAAGTACATTGAAAATTTTAAGATATTGGTGAAAAAAAATTGAAGAAGACAAAAATAAATGGAAAGATATCCCATGCTCATGCACTGCAAGAATTAATATTGTTAAATGTACATACTACCCAAAGTGATAAACAGATTTAATAAAATCCCTATAAAAATATCAATGGAATTTTTCACAGAAATAGGACAGTCCTAAAATGTATATGGACTCACAAAGACTCACAGTAGCCAAAATAATCTTAAAGAGAAAAGGAATGAAGGATGTATTGCACTTCCTGATTTCAAACTATTCTACAAAGCTTGATGTATGCATTGCATTGGCATAAAAGAGGCACATAGATCAATGGAACAGAACACACAGACCAGAAATAAATTTATGCATATGTGGTCAATTAATTTATGACACAGCAGGTAAGACTACACAATGGAGAATAACAGTCTCTTCAAAAAATTGTACTGGGAAAACTAAAAAGCCACATGCAAAAGAATGATACTAGGCACCATCTTACTCAATATTCGAAAATAAATTAAAATGGATTAAAGACTTGAGTATGAGAACTGAAACCATTAAATTCCTAAAGAAAACACCATCAGGAAGCTCCCAGATGTTGGTCTCGGTGACAATTTTTTGAACTTAACACCAAAAGCACTGACAACAAAAGGTAAAGATAAACCAGTGGGACTATATCCAAATACAAAGTTTCTGCATAGCAAAGGAAAACATGAACAAAATGAAAAGACAACCTATGGAATGAGAGAAAATATTAGCATGCTCTATATCTGATTAAGAACTGATATGCAAAATACATAAAAACTCAATAGCAAAACCCAGAAAACCCAATTAAGTAATGGCCTGAGGAACTGAATAGACATTTCCCCCCCAAAGAAAATATACACGTGGCTAACAGATACACGAAAAAGTGCTCAACATCACTATTCATCAGGAATATGTAAATCAAAACCACAGTGAGATAGGATCTCACACCTATTAGAATGGCTATCATAAAAAGACAAGAGATTACAGGTGTTGGCAACAATGTAGTGAGGATGCAAATTACTGTAGCTACAATGAAAAACAGCATGGAGGTTCCCTAAGAAATTAAACAACAACAACAAAACAACCTACCAAATGATCCCACAACCCTATTTCTGAGTATATATTTAAAGGAAATATCTGCACTCTCATGGTCACTGAAGCATTATTTACAACAGCCAAGACATGGAAAGAACCTAAGTATCCAACAGCAGATAAGCGGATAGAGGAAATATTATGGAGTGGAATGTCATCAGCCATAAAGAAGAAGGAAGCCCTGCCATTTGTGACCACATGAATGAATCTTCTGGGCATTATACTAAGTTAAATAAGTCAGAGGAAGACAAATCCTATATAATAAAAGCCTAGGTGGTGTCAGGCGATGACATCACAAGATGGCTGCCATGACGTCAACACAAGATGGCTACCACAAGATGGCTGGCAGGGGAGGGCAGTTGGGGGTGAACAGGCCAGCATGGGAGGGCAATTAGGGGCGACCAGGCTGGCAGGGGAGCAGTTAGGTGTCAATCAGGCCAGCAGGGAACAGTTAGGGGGTGATCAGGCTGGCAGCCAGGTGAGCAGTTAGGAGCCAGCAGTCCCGGATTGTGAGAGGGATGTCTGATTGCCAGTTTAGGCCTGATCTGTCGGACATCCCCCAAGGGGTCCCAGATTGGGGAGGGTGCAGGCCGGGCTGAGGGACAACCCCTGACTGTGCATGAATTTCATGCACTGGGCCCCTAGTAGTATATAATCTCACAGGTGGCATCTAAAACAGCTACTAAACAACAGAGTAGACTGGTGATTGACAAGCATTGGGGTGGGAGAAATGGTTATCAAAATGTACAAACTTTCAATAATAAGACAAAAAAGTTCTGGAATCTAATGTACAGCATGGTGACTACAGTTAACAATGATGCATCGTTAGTTTGAAAATTACCAATATAGTTGATCTTAAATGTTCCTAGCACACACACAAAACACACACACACAAGGTAAGTATGTGAGATGATAGATATGTTGACTAACTTTATTTTGATAATCGTTATTCAGTATATAAGTATATCAAATAGTCACACTGAAAATATATACAATTTTATTTTTCAATCAACTTCAATAAAACTGGAAAATATAAATCAACATTCCATCTGATATTTAAAGAGTCTAAAACAACATTTTTCAGCAGTAATTAATTCCACAAAAATGAAAGAAATCTGCCTGAGAAATAGCCTAAAATACTGCAATAAATACTACGATAATTCATGATTAGAAAACCATAACTCTAATTATATTTTAACACTAAAATTCCTCATCACAAAATTCTTAGCCTATCATTTGTTAGATAAAACAACATTTTTTTTTTTTTTGTGCCAGAGATGGCATTATAATGAACTTCCAAAGAGGCATTTTCTTTTCATTTTTATAGCACCTTTATAATCCAAAAGAATTTTTATAAATCTCAGAAGACAAGAGATAATTAAGACAGAAGACCTTTCACAAAGCATCCGCTGCAGAGGTTTATAGCTGCAAAGGATTATCGTGCCTAGTGACATGAAGAGCCGCTCCGCTCGGAGACATGAAGGGGTAAGGGGTGTTTATCCCCTGTAGGCTCTGCCTCTAACTAGTATACATTTGTTAAAGGGAACGATTCTTTTTAATGAGTAACTGAGTCTGAAAAATACTGATTTAAAAAAACACCGAAGTGCAAAAAAACCTGGCATTAAATAGATTGCAAAAGGGACATTATTAACAATATGAGAACTGAAACAGGAATGCAGAGTCACTGTTGCAACTCAGTTTGCAATGTGCACAGGAGGCGACTCAATTCTTCCCCTCTCGGCATGTGTCCCTGAATGACTGACGGCAAACCCACTAAGAATATTGATTGGGGAGTTACAAATTATTTTTGCATATAAGCAAACTCACCATGGGATTCACCAATAAAGGTGAATCCACTTCACTATGTAAAAGTAAAAAATATTGGACTATCTTTTATTTTAATGGCCCTACTCTTTCTTGTAGAGCCTACAATGATTCAGGCTGAGCTAGGAAAGTGATATTTTGTAATCTGTTATAGCATGTGAAAACAAGATGTAAGGGGGTTATCTTATTACTGAATAAAACATAAATTGAGATATTTCTTTACTAAAAATATTTTAATATAAAATAAATGTAATTCCTTTACAATGTAAACTTTTTAAAAAATATATATTTTATTGATTTCGTACAGAGAGGAAGGGAGAGGGATAGAGAGTTAGAAACATCGATGAGAGAGAAACATCGATCAGCTGACTCTTGCACACTCCCCACTGGGGATGTGCCCACAACCAAGGTACATGCCCTTGACCGGAATCGAACCTGGGACCCTTGAGTCCACAGGCTGATGCTCTATCCACTGAGTCAAATCGGTTAAGGCTACAATGTAAACTTCTTGAAAAGAGGAATTACCATACATCTTACTTTCAATAAACCCAATCAATGACTTCTTTGGAAGTGATCTTAATTTTATATGACATAATGAAAATATAGCATAACAATTTATATTTGCTTTTAAATGTATAATGGGTATATTTAATTATAATACATCATTCAATCTATAATTCTAGGCATCTGTAACTTTTAAGAAATCATATAACCTTAGTGGAATCTACCCTGAAGAAAATTTTTATGATGGGCAATTATTGGTGCTAGTATAATTTTAAATAAAATGGTTTTGGTTTTACCAATATCAAAAAATATATATACTGAAAAATAACAAAGTAAAAAAAATCTATCAGATGGAAATATCAGTGTTAAAATGTTCCTTTATATTCTATATAGTTTTCACTTATTTTAGGCTATCATTAAATTACTAGAGGCCCAGTGCATGAACTTCAGGCCAGGAGGGTCCCTAGCAGCTGCCAGCTGCTGCCCAGAGCCTTCCTTCGTCCCATGCTTTCCTCTGGTGGTCAGTGCACATCATAGTGAGCGATCAAACTCCCAGTTGGTCAAACTCCTAAGGGGACATTTTGCATATTAGGCTTTTATATATACAGACTAGAGGCCTGGTGCACAAAAATTTGTGCACTCGGGGGGGAGAGGGGTCCTTCAGCCCGGCCTGTGCCCTCTCGCAGTCTGGGACCCCTCGGGAGATAACGACCTGCTGGCTTAGGCCTGCTCCCGGGTGGCAGGGGGCAGGCCCAATCCCTAGGTGCAGCCCCTGGTCGGGCTCAGAGCAGGGCCGATTGGGGAGTTGGTGCGCCACACCCTGTCATACACAGAGCAGGACGATCAGGAGGTTGTGATGCCACCCTCAGTCACGCTCAGGGTAGGGCCGATTGAGGTGCTGGGGCACCGCCCCCTGTCACACTTAAGGTAGGGTCGATGGGGAGGTTGCGGCGCCACCCCCTGTCACATACAGAGCTGGCTGATCAGGGGGTTGGGGCACTGCACCCTGTCACGCACAGAGCAGGGCCGATCAGGGGGTTGGGGCACCACCACTCTCACCTTCAGGGCAGGGCCGATGGGGAGGTTATGGCTCTACCCTGTCACTCACAGAGCAGGGCCCATGAAGAGAGTTGGGGCTCTGTACCCTGTCACGCTCAGAGCAGGGCCCATTAAGGGGTTGGGGAGCCTCCCCATCACTCACAGAGTAGGGCAGATAGGGGATTTGGGGCACTGCCCCCTGTCACACAGAGCAGGGCAGATCAGGGGGTTGGGGCGCCGCCACTGTCACACTCAGGGCAGGGCCGATGGGGAGGTTTTGGCTCTACCCTGTCACACACACAGCAGGGCCTGTGGGGTTGGGGGGTTGGGGCACCGCACCCTGTCACACACAGAGCCGCAGGGTGATCAGGGGGTTGGAGAGCTACCC
>NW_006283588.1:1778692-1784726 GCF_000327345.1 Myotis davidii
TCCTCCCTCACTGAAGTAAGCAAGCCTCATGTTAGTTTCAAGCTGCCTGGCTTCCAGCCGCCATCTTGGCTGGCAGTTAATTTGCATATCTCGCTGATTAGCCAATGGGAAGGGTAGCGGTCGTACGCCAATTACCATGTTTCTCTTTTATTAGATAGGACTGAAGGCCTAATGCACGAAGATTCGTGCAAGAATAGATCTTCCTTCCCCTGGCCGCCAATACCACCTTCGTTCAGGCCACAGCCACCTTTCCGCCTTCCCACACTGTCCAGAAGCTGGGGTGGTGCAGAACTCTTGCATGTTCGCCATGGCACAGCATCCTGCCCTGCCCACAGCCACTTGGTGCATACTCACTGCCCACAGGCCTGCCATCTTTGTCAGGTTAATTTGCATACTCACTCCTGATTGGTCGGTGGGCATCGCGAAGGGATGGTCAATTTATATCTTTCTCTTTTATTAGTGTAGATAAGAAAATTCAGTTATAATGTATCAGAATGTGGCAATACATGTTTCTTAATGTTAAAAGAATCCTCTTATAATGATTTCACAACGTACAGTATAATTCTGATTGAACTAAAAAAAAAATATATCAATATTTAAATATTATTTCAAAACAAATAAAAATGTTCTTCTTATACTATACAAATATGTCTGTGTGTGCATGGGTGTATTACGTTTTAAAATTTAACACTTTTTTCTGCAAATAATGCTGCATTTAAAATTTCAATTTCTCATTTGAAATACAAAAGAAGGTGATGACATTAATGCTAAATAATAATAACCTTCCCCCCAATATTTAGCATAGGTGTCATGCTACATTACAATAGTAGCTCAGCTTTTTATGTTTCTTAAGAACTTCAAGATTCTGTTTAGGTAACTGGTTGTGAAATAATAATCAATGTGTTTGCAAAAATTAATAGACGTATATTTTATAGGTTTTTCTAATTTTGAATGATATCTAAGATAAATACTCAGTTAAAATATATCAGTCTTGGTCACTGAATACTACATGGGTAATTTAGAATGAATTAAAATCTATAATAAAATCTACACGTGCTCTCATACATTTTAAAATACATTACAATGGTTTATGTACTCTCTTTATGTCTTATTAAAGGAATAAAGTTATATTTCACTAAGATAATAGCTTACATGATAAATATTTTCAAATTTTATTTCTATGTGAAAGATAATTAAGAGTGAAAAAACTTTCTCCTGCATCTACTATTGGCCTCATGTTAAAACAAAGTTATTCAATTTTATTATAAATTATACATATGAGATAACCTGTTTAAAAACATCTCTAATTTCCTACCCGTAAAACCCTGGAATAAATAAATATTAGGCAAGAAAGTATATACAATATAAAAGTAATGAATTCATTACATGAACAAATGATTCTACACAAAATAATATTAATTTTCCATAAATATTTTCAACTACACAGGTATTAGTGAAAACATTTGATAAAAATCCTGTATAATAAAGGATAATATGCAAGTATACTGAATGGTGGAACAACCAGAACAACTGAACAACTGAATATCCAGTTGCTATGATGTGTGCTGACCAATAGGGGGCATGCACGGAACATAGCTGGCGTCAGCCGTGGTGGGATGGTGGAGCAGATGAGCAGGGGCACCAGACCAAGGCGGGGCACTGGTTGCTGTCATTGTGGCAAGCCTCTGGTGGTTACTGAAAATTCTTTGCTCCTGCTCCCTGCAGTCCCACCTGGCACTCGCACCCTCTGCCGGTGCTACCCCACTCACATCCGCAGCTGGCACCTGGAGGTGGTCCTGATCTCTCGACGCTGTCAGCAGATGCAAGTGGTGGCTGCCAGCCCCGATCGCCCCTCAGGCCTTCCCCACCTCCCCCTGATCCTGAGGGGTGATCAGGGCAGCCACCACTTGCACCCACTGATGCACTGAGCGATGGGGACAGGCACTGTGTGCCGGTTGCAGGTGCAAGCAGTGGCTCCAGCACCAGCTGCAGTTGCGAGTGGGGCCAGGGCCGGCGCCAGCAGTGGGTGTGAGTGGGGCTGGTGCCATCATCGTGTGGGAGCAGCAGCAGTGAGACCAGGGCTGCCAGCAGAGAGGGGCCATGGCAGGAGGGGCCTGGCAGGGGCACAGAGGATGGGCCACAGTCTCGCGGCCCACAGTTCCTTTCAAGGTGCGCGGATTTGTGCACTGGGCCCCTAGTACGTAAATAAATACAACTGACTGTTCATACTAAATTTAAACAGAAGGAAAAATAACTTCCATAAAACGAATGACTTAAAATTATTTTTCTATCTGTAGTAGTATTCATTGCCAATTTTTGATTAATTCATTGTGTGGGGGGGAAAATATTACGGATGAAATAACAAATCCTTTATTGAATAGAATAGGATGTTTACATTGATAAAGGGCATCTGCTACTAGAAAGAGTTACTTGCAACATGATTTAGCATTTTCTGAAAAATCTATTTTGCGTTCAAAACTGAAGTATTAAAGATACTCTGTAAAACACATGGGTTAGATAACCATATTGTTTCAATTTGGACTATAATCTACTTCCTGCACATGTAAATATCCCAACTTCTGATTATTTTTCAGGTGTCTCAAATTTAGTGTAGATTATTAGAAAGCTTTTTTGGGAGTAAGAGGTATATGGGCTTGTTAGTCTATAAACACAATGACATAGATGAATGCATGTATAAACTCATGTTCATACAGAAAGGCTAGAAATTAGTTCTTAAATGCATTTCTAGTATCAGAAAATATTTGGCAGTAATAGTCATCATAATTCTCTTTTAATATTAGGCACATTTTTACTTTATAGGACGCAATATAATTACTTTCAAGAATGGAAAAGAAATCATACTAGGTAACCCTTTCACAAAATTAAAATATATCTGTCCATTTAAAAGAAAAAAATACTTTCCTTCATTATATATTGCAGACAGTCTCCTCCAAAGAACTTTGAAACTATCCTCAGAAGCTAAAATACTTAAATTTACTGTTATATTTTGAATCACACTGAAAAATCAATTACTTGCCCTTCACAAAACCTTTTATTATATCCAAATGAATTTAGCCACCAAAGAGATAGAGAAAATTTTAAGTTACTGACAGCTTTAATCTTGTAAGTACATCATTCCAAAATGTGTGAGATAAATTTGAAAAGGTCAAATCTGCTATAATTAAAGCTATTATTTGGATCTCTTTACAGTGCAAGCTGCCAAAAATCTATGTTGAATGCCCAAAGAATCACATATTCAGAAATATATTATTTTCTCACTAATCAGACATCATAATGTGGACTTATTTTTTTAAAATATATTTTACTGATTTTTTACAGAGAGGAAGGAAGAGGGATAGAAACATCAAGGAGAGAGAAACATCTATCAGCTGCCTCCTGCACACCCCTTACTGGGTATATGCCCACAGCCAAGGTACATGCCCTTGATTAGAATCAAACCTGGGACCCTGGATCCGCAGGCTGATGCTCTATCTGCTGAGTCAAACCAGCTAGGGCAATAATGTGGACTTATTTAATAAGTTATTATGTTGTTATTTTAGATAATGAATATTTCAAATCATGCAAAAACATCATGGTAGAGTTGTATATCTTACATTACAACCTGAACCAACTTATACTTAATTATGTGGCACTAAAGAACAAAAGAATCTTATTTTAATATGATGCGGATGCAAAATATTTTATTTTATACTTATTCCAAATACATATCAATGTCTTAGTATTACTCCTTTATATAACTGGTATGTTTTCTAATTCATAGTAAAAGAATTGTGGGAATAGTGCCAGACTACAATTAAAACAACTAATAAGTTATTGCAAAAGTAATACGAATGAATAATAAAGTAAATATATTACTATTATTAAATTAATAATGTTTATAAAGAAATTCCCTTCTCTTGTTATTTAAACTGACATCCCCATAAATGGTTCATGTTAATGATAGTAATTGTTTTTAAAAACAGAAGAAAATACATTTAATTGAATATGTATTAATATTAAATTTTCATTGATGGCAACTAATAAAGCTAATATTTTAACTTATTTCATATTTTTGTTGGTTTCTATTTACAATAATACTTTGTGCTAGAATTTGTTGGAGCTACAAGAAAACCAAAACTCCTATCCCAGGCTTTGCAGATATTATAAACAGGATAGTGCAGCCGGTGTAAAAATAATCAGAGATAATTCCAGGTTAAGGAAGTGTATGACATGTTCCGTGTGTGACATATATACAGCAATATTGTATATACATGTATATGTATGTGAGCGTATAATTTATTCAAAAGTAAAAATCTAAAAAATAACTTAATATCTTAAATAAATTAATAATTAAAACAAAGCCCACAGCCCTAACCGGTTTGGCTCAGTGGATAGAGCGTCGGCCTGCAGACTCAAGGGTCCCAGGTTCGATTCCGGTCAAGGGCATGTGCCTTGGTTGCGGGCACATACCCAGTAGGGGGTGTGCAGGAGGCAGCTGATCAATGTTTCTCTCTCATCGATGTTTCTAACTCTCTATCCCTCTCCCTTCCTTTCTGTAAAAAATCAATAAATATATTTTTAAAACAATAAATAAAACAAAGCCCACAAATACCAAATCTTTCTAACTTTTGAGAGAACTACTTATCAATGGCTAATCATAGTTGAATAAGAGTAATATGCCTCCATTTATTGAGTATTTCTATATTCTAAACTTTGAACAGGTAGCATTATGAATGCTAATGCACTGATTCTCATAACAGCTCAGTGAAGCATTCATTAATAGTCCCACTTTCAGATGAGAATATGGAGTTGTAACAAGTCAAGTTACTTGTCAGAGTCTTATATAATTAAACTAGTGGCCCAGAGCATGAAATTCGTGCATGGGGGAGGTTGTCCCACAGCCTGGCCTGCACCTTCTCCAATTTGGGACCCCTCAGGAGATGTCCGACTGCCAGTTTAAGCCTGATCTCACAGGAATCAGGCCTAAACTGGCATTCAGAAACCCCTCTCACAATTGAGAACCACTGGCTCCTAACCACTCTGCCTGCCAGCCAGGTCACCCCAAACTTCCCCCCCTCTTGCCAGTCCGATCGCCCCCAACGGCGCCCCTTGACAGCCTGCTCACCCCCAAATGCTCCCCCTGATGGCCTGCTCACCCACAACTGCCCTCCCCACCAGCCTGATCACCCTCAACTGCCCTCCCCTCCTGGCCTGATCGCCCCTAACCACCTCTGCCTCGGCCCTGCCACCATGGCTTTGTTCAGAAGGACATCCAGAAGATCTCCTGGTCTAATTAGCATATTACCCTTTTATTAGCATATATAGTGGCAAGGTGCATGGGTGGGGGCTGGCTGGTCTGCCTTGAAAGGGGGGCGTGGCCGGCCTGGGCAAGGAGCTGATGGCTGTTGGCAGGCTGGCCACACCCCCATTATGGTGAGGTTCCCCTCTGGGGGGCATGGCTGGCCTGGGTGAGGGATTGATGGCTGTTTGCAGGCTGGCCACGCCCCCATTGGGGTGAGTGTCCTCACTGGGGGTGTGTGGCCTGTCTGGGAAAGGGGCTGAGGGCCATTTGCAGGCTGGTCATGCCCCCATCAGGATGAGGGTCCTCACTGGGGGTTGTGGCCAGCCTGGGCGAGGGGCTAAGGGCCATTGACAGGCTGGCCACACTCCATTTAGGGTTCGGGTCTTTGCTGGGGGGCGTGGTCAGCCTAGGCAAGGGGCTGAGGCCTGTTTTCAGGCTGGCACACCCCCTTCAGCATGGGGGTCCCCACTGGGGTCGTGGCCAGCCTGGGTGAGGGGTTAATTGCTGTTTGCAGGCTGGCCAAGCCCCAGGCTTTGTCTGGAAGAACGTTCGGAAGGTTGCCCGGAAGGTCTCCCGGTCTACTTAGCATATTACCCTTTTATTAGTATTGATGGCCAAGCAAGAAGTAAACTCCAGCCTTGTTTGACTACCACAGTCAGACTTTCCACACCGTACCTCACTCTCTTGAAGACTCAGTCCCCAAACTTTTCTATGCCTTTCCAAAGAGGCAGA
>NW_006283588.1:1784971-1798087 GCF_000327345.1 Myotis davidii
TTTCTTCATTGACATTTAATACCTATATTTTTATGCTTTTTACTGCTGTGAGTTGTTTTACATACTAGTTATTTTCATTACCCTATTAGTATTCTAAATTGAGTCTGGGTAGTAGAAATGACACAATTATCTTATTTTTATTAGATACCTCCTCATAGTAGTTTTATCTACTAAACCTGTCTAAAACAATATCTAATAAATGCTTCAATTTAGCTAACTCTTAAATAACAAAAAAAATTTAGGCCTAAATTTCCTAAATTTTTAAACATAGAAGCAATTTTTTAGTGGCTTTGATTTTCATCACAGCACACATTTTAGACTCTCTTTATGTTTAAAAACTTTAAAATGGAAGAAAATTTAGAAAATATATGTTGAAATATACCTCTTCTTCATCTATTGGCATACATCCAGCTAACAAGGTTGCGTATCATTACGAATTTAGTATAATTTATTTACTCTGACATTTATAGCTCTTAATATATGGTTATTAATATGTTTTCCTTTTTGTCTTTTATTCCTGGAGCGTTTTACATTTCAAGGAACTCAAAGTTGTCCATAAAAGAAGGATAGGGTAGGGGATGAGTTGAAGACAAAATATTCACTTTAGGAATATATGAATAAATGTAATTGACATGGAAAGTGATGAAAATGAAGGTCAGGTAACACCAAATATGGTGAGGTTGTGGAACAACAGAAACCCTATTCAGTACTTATCCCACACCATACACAAAAATAAGAATTTCCTGACGATTAAAAACATATGTAAAAAGTAAAATTCTGACAGTTGTTGGAATATAGAAGTAAATATATCTTTGACTTTCATGCAAATGATATTTAAAAAATTCAAAAAGAGTTAATGATGAATCTTAAAAAAAAGTTTGCTAAGCTTAAAATCTCTGTTTCTCAAGAGATACTGTCAGGAAAATAAAAAAGATTAATCATAAACTAGAAGAAAATGTAAAATATTACCTACAAATAAACAGCAAATAAAACAATCTAATAGGATAATGGACAAAAGGTATACATAGACAATATATAGAATATGAAAACATGAATAAACAATGGGTATATGATTTTTAATCTCAGTAATCAGGGAAATGCTATTCAAATATAGGACAAGATGACATTATACTTTAATCATGTTGACAGAATTAAGTTCCAATCACAAGTCTCAGTGAGGATATAGAATAGGGAGATTCATACATGGCTTGTAAGTAATGAAGTGAGAAAGTAATGAAGCTAGTGATCATGTCTCATGATCAATTGGGACATACTCAATTTATTGGTTGGTCAGTAATGCTAAGTATAAGTTTCACAATAATTAATTCTGTGCTTTTCTGTGACAGTACTAGTCTAAAAGAAAAAAATATTATTTGTTTTCAATCTCACAATAAATGTGATCCAACATTGCATTATTGAATTTTTTAACCTTACATTCACCTTATCCCTTAGTTTATTGTATTTAATATTGTAAATACATGTAATAACTCTAGTAGAATAAACAATGATCTTGTAGTATTAGTTGCCTCTGGCAAATTAGGAGGAATTTTTTTTCATTATATATTATTTAACTTTTGAATTTTATACTGGGGGAATTCATTACTATTCAGAATAATATTAAAATATAAAATTAAAAAATATGAAAGGTTGGTCAATAATAACTGATTCTGGACTTGTGCTGAGACCATAAAAAACTAAAAAAAAATACACAAAATATATGAGACAATAATTTTAAAACATTTGACAATAGGCCACTAAGGATTGTTTGTCTCTAAGTGAGACAGGAAACAACATGAGACCACAACTGTCTCAGATTTCTGTTTGGAATCAACTGAAAAATACCACAGAAAGGAAAACCCAGATGGTTTTATTCTGAAATTACAATCGTTTGATCACACTCTACACATATTTTGTTTTATTTGTATTTTTAAAGAGCTGGAAATCACTAGTTAAAACATGAAAGCAGAAAAGCCAGTTAAGTCACTACATCAGAGATTAGTAATTTATTCAGGAACTACTATCACTTTCTTGTCCTTTATTTGAGGTTTAGCTGGCTACATGGCCATCTGATGAAATAATATATATCCTAGCCATCTTTACATCTTCCTGTCTGGTTTAGCATTTCCCCTCAATTTTTACTTTTATTTTTATTAACTAGAGGCCCGGTGCATGAAAATTCGTGTACTGGGGTGGGGGGGTTCCCCTCAGCCTGGCCTGTGCCCTCTCACAGTCTGGGACACTTTGCGGGATGTCCACCTGCCAGCTTAGGCCTGCTCCCCAGGGGATAAGGCCTAAGCTGGCAGTCAGACATCTCTCTGGCAGCCTGGAAGCCCTCAGGTGATGTCTGACTGATGGCCCATTCCCCACCACCACTGCACTCGCAGTCATTAGCCTGGCTTGTGGCTGAGCAGAGTGCCCCCTGTGGGAGCGCACTGACAGCCAGGGGACAGCTCCTGCATTGAGCACCTGTCCCCTGGTGGTCAGTGTGTGTCATAGCAATTGGTCATTCCTGGTTGTTCTGCCCTTTGGGTCAATTTGCATATTACTTTTTTATTATGTAGGATAGTTAAAGTAGTCCCTGAAGGATTAACGTAGGACCTCCACTTTGTGCTTCCAGCTTCTTCCTCGGTAGCATCTCTTCTGTATAGGACTCCTGTGAGGGTACAATGACTAAAGCTCTCACTTTAACATAAACTTATATCTTAAAGATGAACAGTAAGATAATCTGTCTCTTTATTCTCAATGTTTCTGGGTACAAATCAACCAACACCTTCCTTTCTTTGATATCAGGTTCATGAACATAAGCTATTTTTAAAAAGTAATTTGTATTTAAGTAAAACTATTTTTCATTTGTATCAGGATAAAACCTATGTGTCAGTTAATATATATTTTCAAAAGTATATAAGTAGGTTAACAGCCCTTTTATTCTCAAAATTTTCTGGGTAGGGACAATAAATTATTCATTCACATTACTTTTAAATCATCATTTTAGAGAATAAACTTGCCCTCCACTTCCTCTCCCCTTGAAGTTGCCTGGAACATGGCACTGTTGTAGTCCCTTTGGGAATGAGATGGAGGATGTTTGTTGAGCATGGTACTAAGGACCAGCCAATCAGGGTTTCTGGGATGACATGTGGAGAAGACCCTCCCACCAACGCTCATCCTTCCAGGACTGGCTTTCCAATCTCCTCAGGGTAAAATCGGCCATTAACCAGGATTATGAGGGAGAGACAACACAATAAAGGGGCCCAGGTGGTTTGGCTCAGTGGATAGAGTGTCGGCCTACAGACTGAAGGGTCCCGGGTTCCATTTTGGTCAAGGGCACATGTCTGAGTTGTGGCTTCAGTCCCCAGTAGGGGATGTGTAGGAGGCATCCCATCAATGATTTTCTCTCATCATTGATGTTTCTCTCTCTCTCTCTCTCTCTCTCTCTCTTTCCCCTTCTTCCTTCCTCCCTGAAATCAATAAAGATATATTAAAAAATAAAACAAGACAATAAAGGATAAATTCCTCTGTTGGGCACATGTGCAGTAGGAGCCAAGATGGTGACCAAATAGGGGAGCTGCCCAGCCTGGGAGAAGGAATTGGATAAGAGGATGACTCACAACAAGCCCCTGAAGGGCTAGGAAAAAAATTGGTTAGTAAAAGCAAAGCCTCTCTCTCCCAAGCCCAGGAAATAAAATCAAAGCTTAACAAAGGCCTTTTCAGTAGCAGGCATTCGCCCATTCTAGGGCATTCTCTTTTCTTAACAGCTTCTTGGTTTATGACAAAGACAGCATTAAAGTTCTCCCTCAGCCTGACTAAGCTTTAGAAAGTCTTCTCCTGACTCCAACCTCTTGACCTTCCTTTTCTTAGAGCATTTACTTTAGAAAACTTACAATTGTAAATTATTTTTCGACCCCTTTGAGACATAAATCTTCTGGGAGCCCTCTGCCACTTTTACAACTCAGGGAGGTCTTACTTAAGGACCTGGGAGCCATCCCTTTCAAATGCAGTCATCAAGAAAGACAACACCCCTACTTCCCAGTCTCTGAGAAGGTAGGAGCCTCATTTCCATCAGCACCAATCAGGGGACACATCTAGCCTCCTTAAATTTGACCAACCTCCTTCATTTCCTTTATTGGATTCCACTACTCCATCACAAAGCATAAAAATTCTCCCACCTTCTGTTTTGAAGACAGTTGAGTTCAATCTCTCTCCTTCATTTCAATAATCTTGACCCCTAGCACGTTAGTGTTGAAATAAAGTTTTCCTCACCTTTTTAACATATAGTGTAATTTTTTTGACATATAACTCAGTATTAATTACTTTCTAGAGATTTACTCTTTGTTATTCATGGATACAGTGGCATCTTCTACATGAAAATTTGTCACCAACTAGTTATTGATACATTTTTAATGTAAAGATAAACTACTACAAAACAATGAAACTAAATACGACATAATTCAATTTTACAGAACCCATGGTTCTTTCAGCCTCATCATTTTATTAAACATGAAAAAGCAATTTAAATTCTTGCTGAATTACCATTTTATATAAATATTCATTAACAGTAAATTAGATTAAACAAGACAATTTTGTAGTGGGCAATGGTTGCATTAAAAGTTAGGTGAGGACAATGGCTTATTCATTTTAAACTATTACTTATAATATTCATTACACCTATGGGTAGATAAATCTATTTCAGTAGCCACAAATTATGAAATGGATACAAAAGAGTCTCTCCAAAATTAAGCAAGCTCTTTCTTATTAAGAGTTTTACAAATATAATTCAAACAAGCTTGGCACTTTAAAAAATCTGAATTAACTCTTTGCCCCAAAGACCCCATTTGACCATCTGAATTAATTTTGGCTAGTATGTGTGTGTGTGTGTGTGTGTGTGTGTGTGTGTATGTGTGTGTATGTGTGTGTGTGTGTGTATGTATAAATGGCAGTAAGAAGAGGAGATGGAAGGTAGAAAGAGGGGAGTGGGTTGAATTTGCTGCATTTTTATTATACACAAAACATATGTACTAAGAAACAATGGTATGGTGAAAACAAAGTATTACAAACTAGACAAAACACTTGAAATTAGCATTTTATGAGTCTTTAAAATGTAGCAAATACATTTGATTGGATACCACAGCCACATCCACTTGATCATTGACCTTTGATTCCCATTTTGTTTACAAAACTTAAATCTACATTTTACTTATATAGAATGGTTTGTAGATGTATGTCATGATGTTATTTATTATAGTATGGGAAGCTAGAATGTCTTTAGCCTTCTACATTCTGCTTAGGACAGACCATGTGTTTGTTTGTTTGTTGTTTTTAGCATGATATTAAATGCTTCAAAGCATAGGTTTTACCTGACGCAGAAACGGAGCTCAGTGACAGAGTAGGAAATGCCCTGCAAAACGAAGCCTGCTGGTTCTCATCCTCTTAGCCTCAATCTCTTCCCTCATCTTTTTTCCTAACCTTCCTTCTCTCTTTCACTTCCCTTTCCCCTTTTCTCTCCCACCAGTCTCTGATGAATACATAAACTCAGTATTTTTCATGTGAAATTAAAATTCATGGACTGCAGGTGTTAATTTGATCATTCAACAACCGTTTATTGAGTGACTATTACAGCCAGGCTGTTTTCTAGAGAACAGCTCAGGAAATCAATGTATTTTTTATTTAACCATGTAGTAACAGAAATGCATGCCTAGGATTTTGAAATAAATCAGACCTCTAATTTCAATCCTCCAGATTATAACATAAGCTCTCTTAAGGTATTTGATGTCAGCATCAAAAAGAAATAATAATATTATTTTTAAAAAGTCATTCCTGTGACAGAATTGTGGACTTAGAAGATAATGCAGGCCTGTTCTACTAGCACAAACCTTAAGTACTCTTTTTAATCAATTGACTTTATAATTCCGATTTTTATAGCACATTCATAAGATTAAAATTTAAAAAGAATATTCCTGATTCATTTTACTCATCACTTTTTAAAAATATCTCATTTATTTGGTTATATTTCTTCATTTAAATTCAACGTGAAGACTTCTGTTCACCATTAACATTAATGATCAATTTTGATTACTTGTCTTAATATTTTATGACCACTGTTGGTATACTTCTTACAGGGAGCATGTAGGAAAGTTCACAGTTTATGATACACACACACATACACACACATACACATACACATGCACACACACACTCACACTCATGCACACTGAGATACACAGACATAAACACATACACTCCAGTGGATAAAAAGACAAGGTACATTTAAGGGAAAAGAAACCATGCATTTCTTAGTGCACTACACACTCCTGTAAATTATTAGGAGTATTCAACTGAGGTGTGTACATGGAGATTTCCAAGGTTATTTGAGCTGAGATCTCTAACTAAAGGCAAGGCCCTATTTTAGTAATATACTAAAACGTGCTCTTGGGACTTTAAGAAATTTATGTACTTTCCCATAAAAAAGGAATTATAAGAACCCACAAAAAAACCACAAAAGTTGGCTATATTCTGTGATAGACAAAGCAAAACTGGTATCAATATGATTACATTTTAACTTTATATCTATTTTTTTTTCATTTTACTTTGCTCCAAATATACTTTTTTATTTTAGATTACTGCCAATAAGAAACATTTTAGGGAAAAGGAGTCAAGGAAAAAAGTACTTATCTTTACCCTGTACTTCAGTCTAATAATCATTACTAAAATACAGATAATAAATTGCTATCTTGGTAAACCTTGTTGGCATTTCATTTAGTAGCTAATCTTGGAGAACGCATTTGAGTGAATCATGTGTCAGTGACATTTAAGTTTTGACCCATATTGAATTGAATTTTCATATTATGTCTGAAGTCTGGTTATTGTAAATCCTTTATCATCATATAATAACTAGAGGCCCAATGCACGAATTTGTGCATGGGTGGCGTCCTTCGGCCTGGCCAGAGGTTGGGCCGATCAGGGCTATCTTGCCCAGTACCAATGTGGGGAGGGACTGTGGGAAGTTGGCTGGCCCAGGAAGGTTGGCTGTAGGAGCACACTGACCACTAGGGGGCAGTTCCTGCATTGAGCATCTGCCCCCGATCGTCAGTGTACATCATAGCGACCGCTCAACAGTTCATTTAGTCAACCTGTTGTAAGGATGCTTAGGCTTTTATACATATAGATAAAACTCTAGCCATTAGTGACTTAGTAAATGCTCAACAAATCTAAACAATATGAACATAAATAGTCATGAGTGAGTACAGCTCATCTTTAATGTTTGTACAAATTAAAAATTAGTAAAATCATTTATGGTTAAGAAAAATATAGACTTGAGCTTACTTTAATAGAGATAAATAGAATAAATGGAGATCAAGTAAGCCAGAACCATCTAAACCCCAAATGCCTTGTAACATTAATTGAATTAGTTGTCATCAACATAGTTTTCTATTTTTATTGATATATTCTTATAAATAATAAAAATTTAGATTTTAAAAGAAACATTAAAATTAAGATCAATATATGGTTAGTGCAATATATATATTCTTTATATTCAATATATGTATTCTTTGTATTCAACATGTATAAAGGCCTAACTAGTTGCATCATTTATATTGAATTATTTGAGCATTAGCTTTCCCCCTTCTGATTTGATGGCCATATGTTGAAGGGCAAGTAAGACACACATGGGAAAAGCCCACACCTAACTCATTTCAGCACACCTGCTTGGCTCCTTCTACCTATATACCCTGCATTCCTGCTGACTACAATTTGACTAATCCTCTGACCTCATAAAGGCTGCCAGGAGCTGGCATGTGTGAGCAGCATGAAATCGAATGTGCCATATTGTTCAGCATCTGTTCCTAACTCTCCATGAAGTTTTCTTTGCAAACAGCACAGGCCTGTCAGTTTCAATCAGCTCAGTTGAGAACTTCACTAAGATGCACTAGCCTTCCTCTAGGATTGCTCTTCATATCATCGGACCTACACAAGAGGCACCTAGGTACACAATGGGAAGGTGTAATGTTCGTATGCCCACATTACTCAAAAAGACATTTCCTAGCTTTTGCTCTCGTATTCCTATGTGTTTTCGAGATCGGAATGTTCAGTATATATTTCTTTTAGTAACTGTTGCATGTCTCTCTTTCTTCTGGAAATGCTTCTCCGTAGGTTTTGATAAACACTTTTGACTTCAATTCCTTGAGCCTTCCCTTTATCTCATCTTCATTGCAGACAATAACACAATGTAAATATATTAGGGCCCCTCTGTGGAAACACATTTCAAAAATTTGTAGTGCCCTTTGAAATGGGGTCCATGGCTTTCCTATCAGAAATGGTAATTAAAGAAAAACTATTTTATAAATTCGGAATGCAGCAGTGCTGTGTTATAGGCAATGCCTGATTTTAGGCTTGCTACAGATAAATGTATTTAAATATTCAAACATCTTTAACCTGCCAAAGGCTTAGTCTGCAAGATACTAAATAAATGTCCCCACATATTCCAATATGCAAAAACATTCATTTGCATATTGTGCTATTACAGTTATTTGAAGTCATAAAAATTACATGTCTGTGCTTAAAATATCTAAGAAAACATAATTGTGAAGATAAAATATGTTATTAACCTCAAAGTACAGTATGCTTTTTCTTTTTCCAATCAGTTCCAAAATATATGTAATCTAATATGTAATAATTATTTATATTACCTGCTCATAGATCTTTCAACAAATGCCCGATAGAACTATTATTTCTAATAGACACATTCATTAATTCTCCTTTTTGTAAAGAAGAAACATCTGATTCTGTTTGACCATGTTTTTATGTATTAACAGTTTAAGTTGATTGGTCAAATATATTCTGAGCATCTTGTCCTGAAAATGCACATTTCAGGGCCTTCATAAATGTCTGGCATTTAGGGTATATCATTTTTAAAATATATTTTTATTGATTTCAGAGAGGAAGGGAAGGAGAGAGAGATAGAAACATCAATGATGAGAGAGAATCATTCATTGGCTGCCTCCTGCACGATCCCTACTGGGGATGAAGCCCACAACCCGGGCAAGTGCCCTTGACTAGAATCAAACCCGGGACCCTTCAGTCCACAGGCTGACACTTGATCCACTGAGCCAAACCAGCTAGGGCTAGGAGCTATCATTTAATGTCTCAAATACAAAAGTGCTCCTGTTAATTCTTTGAAGGGACAAGGAGATTGGCAAGAATCTAATGTTTCATGGTTCACTACTGAATATTTAATACTAAAATGAGCTGTGAAAAAGTAATTAAATTACTTTAAAGTTCTATAAAGCAAATATTTTTATCAGGTATGATTTTTAATATTTCTTGAGTGGTAAAAACATTATCAAGAAAAATCACTTACTATGTAGAAAAATTCATTTCTTGATCATAAAGAATAAGTGAAGTTCTACTCTATGTGTATAGATGAGACTTGAGATTCCATAGTAGCTGGTAGTCTAATGGCTCCCAAGAATACAAGAACCTTGAAATAACCCTAGTAGTTTTGAAGAGTATGCAAAAAATAGGCACAAAGATAATAAGAAGGAATCTAATGTATGCCAATTAATAGATTGCCTCTTTTACTTCTATTTCTCAATCCCAACTATTGTCTCCTTTCCTACTATTTTATTTCCTCTCCTACTCATAGACTAATCATATCCAATCTTCTAAGCACTATAACATATAGATACTAGATTGTAATTTCATGAATGCATTTAAAACCATCATACTAGTATCTGAAATAGCTAAAGGTTAAGTAATCTTAGAAGGTACATGGATCCCTAAAGAAAAAATACCAGCCCTTTTGTAAGCAGCCTTAATAAAATAGATCTTGCAATTAACATTTTAGATATAAAACTTGATTTAAAATGGCTAATTTTATCACACAAATGAACAAATATAAAAGTAATTAATAGTTTCATTGGATAATTGTTTTAGTTAAATATTTAAAAATGTATATTGAAAATATTATTGAAATACCTGAATGTCATTATATAAGGACCATACAGATATGTCTGTATGCCAAGGTACAGCACTAAAAATCACAGAGGTGTCCAGATGATGGAGAATAGAATTATTTGTGTCCCAGAATTTGAATAAAAGTAACATTTTTTATTGCGAGAGTATACTTACTTTAAGCAACAGAAAATTGCTAGAGTAAACTTTTAAGTTTAGCTAACTAGAGTATTACCAATCTTTAGTAGATAGTTTAGTAGAAAACAGACACCAGCAGAATAATCACTTGTAACCTCCATAATGATGCTACACGTATCTCCTATTCACTAATCCAGCTGTTGGTGCATAAGCTGAGATAACTGATTGACCTAAAGCAGTATAAAACAGTTTATTTGGGGCTCAAGTGACATTAAAATGATATATGATTTAAATTTGATTATGTATATTTTATTATGACACATTTCTTTTTTAAAATATATTTTTTATTGATTTCAGAGAGGAAGGGAGAGGGAGAGATAGAAAACACAATGATAAGAATCATTGACTGGCTGCCTCCTGCATGCCCTGGACTGAAGATCAAGCCTGCAGCCCGGGCATATGCCTTGACCAGGAATCAAACTGTGACCTCCTGGTTCATAGGTTGATGCTCAACCACTGAGCCATGCCAACCGGGCTTATTCTGATATATTTCAATGTTCTATTTGAACAAAAGCAAAATAACGCTTTATATATATTTTTTTAATTTTAGGCAATCTCTGTGAGATGAACAAAGTGTAATAACAGTAAGAAAATTTTAATGAGTAAGAAAATATTCCTTTTTTCTTAAAAACTACTATGCAATTAAGTTAGCATGTACCTAATAATAATTTTAGTTATGTCCATGCCGTGACTCATAATAAAGAATACATCTGATATAAAAATAAATCATGGTTATCACTTTATTAGCCTACTATATTCTCTCTCCACATGAGCTGTAATTAAAATTATTCAATCTACCAAAAAGTATGACTTAAACATGAGGAGAAGTAACCTTAGCATAACTAAGCTGGTTTTGCAGTGTTAAGTCATAATCATTTTACTGAAAGGGAAACACAATTTATTAAAATTACATAAATCATTTCATATTTTTTCGTTTATAACTATCATTAGCTCATTCAGTACTTTCAGGACTGCTCCACATCACTTTAAGAAGCGTCTACAGTGACAATGGAATTCCAACATACTTCTTGCGACGGTTAGGTTATGGTCTAGGGAAGCGAAGACATTTAATGGGATAGATTAGATAACATTGTAATAATTGAAGGGAGAGAAACACTCGTGAACTAAAATAAAGCAGTAAGGTGATTATGAAAATCTTATTGGTGGGGGAAGTTATGTGGTAGGTACATGGGGATTTATAATATTTAAAAAAATTTTAAGTCTTAAACTATTTCAAAATAAAATTTTACAATAAACAAAATGATACTGTGATAAACATCAGTTAAAATTAATGAAAAAACTGATTAAGTACAGTTAGACTTCAGTATTTTCTCATTACCTTAAAAATAAATAGTAAGAGCCCCAATTCATGATGGATGTCAGTAGGAAAATATGCCCACAGACTAAATGTAAATATTATCAAATTATCTTCAAAGCTGCCATACAGTCAGAACAAAATACCTGAAAGTATTGTTTTTCTGTGAAGAGTTCTTTTTTTATCAAAATGTAAACATATAACATAAAAATAAAATACTGTATAAATTTGATCTAAAAGAGTCTGCTATTTAAAGATAAGGTCTACATCTAATTCTCCAGGGTTCCAGTTGAACACAGCTGGCTCCCTGGCATATAGAAGTCACTAACCAAAGTTTTTAAAGAAAAACAATGAAACTCTCACAAATATTTGAACAGAAAAAAATTTTTTTTTGAGGTGAGGGTAAAATGCTGTAAGGGGAAATAGAAGCACTTAAACATCATTTTTTTTAGCCTAATATATGATCAAAGCAAGATTTAGGTAGGAACAGGGCTGCTTTCCATGAGCAATACTGCATTTGCAGGTCAGGCTAGTCTAATCCTGAGATGATGACTGCAAATGAAAATTTAAATCACTTAGTTCTAAGTTGCTTTGACACGGAATCTAATATTTTTTTTTTTTAAAAAATTAAAGGTTGTGCACGATACCAGCAAAATCTGAAATAACCGAACCATTAACATAAACTCAATGTGATGGCTTTGTGATATGTCAACTTGATTAAGCTGAACTACCTTCCTCATAATTGCCTTTCTATATGTTGCTGAATAGGGGAGCCTAGAGAAATATGCTCTGAGATCGTTGGAGAAAAAAATAGAGGCTGTGGCCATTTCTCTCAGTCCATCAAACACTAATGTAGGGGCTTCCGTTGTAATTAGCCTCTCTAAACATCTGGCTTTAAGTTAATCAAAAGGCAGCGTATCCTAATTGTGCATGACTTAACCAGTCAGGAGCCCCATAAAGAGGGCTTATACACTCCCTGAGGTCAGAGACCTCACACGTATATATGTATGTATATAATGACAATGAGGTATCTACACATGATTGCTTCCCCAGGGTTTTCTTAAAACCACAGCTGTGGTTATGTCTTCACCGTAAATCTTCTAACCTCTGGACTCTCTGCACTCTAGGCTGAGTGCCTCCTGGTATCAGTACTCACTGCAGAGTCTTTGGAACCTCCATTGCAATTTCTAATGTTCACTGTTCCAGTTGAAGAGATAGTTTGGCTTAATAACACAGACAGCTTGGACTGCATCTCTATCGCTTTTCCTGTTTTTTTATTTACCGTTGCTTAAATGTGGGCATTTGAAAATGTGTTTAAATGACAATGTCTTCTGCAAAATTTCCTCACCTTGTGAAAATTTTCCACACAGGTGTTTGGATAGAGCTCACTGGATTTAGGTGGAGCGTGTGGGTAACTTTCGCTCATAGGGTGTAAAGAAGATTCTTCATCTCTCAGGCATTACTCTAAGGCTCTTTCTGCTTTCACCTTTAGTTATTGGCTTAATTCTCCAAAATGTGTCACTCTGAGGCTTTGCTCACTTTTTGTCTGCTCACTGGAATTAAAACAATAACAGCAACAGACATTTAGAGAAAAGGAGGAATTAAGTGGAGAAGCTAAGAGTATGAGCAGGAGACCCCCTTCCTTCCTCCCTCCCTCC
>NW_006283588.1:1798202-1814482 GCF_000327345.1 Myotis davidii
TTCCTTCCTTCCTTCCTTCCTTCCTTCCTTCCTTCCTTCCTTCCTTCCTTTAAGAAACATTCAAGCCTCTACTATAATCAGTCTAAATAAAACTATTTTAGGCAATAGCAATTCAAATCCACTCTCATGGATTATAAAAATAAAGGTGCTTTGATTTATACACTTGATCAAGAGCAGAACATTTATTTACATTAAAAAGGGAATGAAACCCATGTAACCATGAAACAAAAATATGTACAAACACCTGCAAAACAGTACCATCTTTATTATAATGTATGTGGCTAGATATGAAATATTTTAAGTGATCTATATATAATACAGAAGTTGAAAACTTCTATCCATTTGCTACTTATTGTAAATTAGTTTATTGAGAATAATATTCTATATTTGCCAATTTTAATTGATTTTTAAGTTCATTAATGTTTATTATTTGTCATCAAAATAATCTTTTTTTGGAGTCTTGGCATAATAGTGCACACATTGTTTTAAATATGAACTTTTCACTTGCTGTTTTACCATAAACACTTATCCAAAATCATTATTATTTGAAAAATTAAGTTTAATGATTAAAACTACACACACATTTATTATTATAGCTTTAATTTTTCTTGTTTAGATCTTTGTGTTGTTTCATATAAATACTATGATATTTTTGGAGTCTTGGCATAATAGTGCATACATTGTTTTAAATATGAACTTTTCACTTGCTGTTTTACCATAAACACTTATCCAAAATCATTATTATTTGAAAAATTAAGTTTAATGATTAAAACTACACACACATTTATTATTATAGCTTTAATTTTTCTTGTTTAGATCTTTGTGTTGTTTCATATAAATATAATATGCACTTCTTTAGACAAAAATATTTCTCCTCATTTCTAATTATTTTTAGGGTACATACCAGAGGATTTTTATGGCATTAAAATGCCTTTGCATGATACTATAATGGTGGATATATCTAAGTTTTTCCTTGTAACTTTTAACCTGCTTAGATTTGGCTTGTGTACTCAGAGTGAAAAACATGCTGCGGTAACTCCAGCCAACAGTTAAATGACTGTCAAGTCTGGGAATAAATCAGACAGCTACAAGATGACTGGACAGCTGACTGCAGATCCATGAGGAAGCCCTGCCAACATTCGATGAGGGAAATGCACAGTCAATCCACAGATACCTACATTAATAGAATATTTATTGTTTTCACTTATTGGGATTTGTGTTTGTATAACATTCTTGTGGCAATTGATCACTGGTAATTTGCACCTGTTTAAAATGCCTGCTTGTGTCTAAAAGTTAAGCATGGCTATAATCCTATATAATAAAAGCCTAATATGCAAATTGACCGAAGGGCAGAAGGACCAATTGAATGACCAGTTGCTATGATGCCCACTGACCACCAGGGGGCAGATGTTGAATGCAGGAGCTACCTCCAGCCTGCAGGCCCCAGGCCAGCCAAGGTGGGTGCCGGCGGGGATCCCCAATTACCCCACCAGTTGCACCATAGGTCAGCCCTGATCACTGGCCAGGCCTAGGGACCCTACCAATGCATGAATTTCATGCACCAGGCCTCTAGGTTCTTATTAGAATAAAACAATACTCAGATAAGAGACTACGTTTCATTTGTACAAATTACAGAAAAAGTTAGAGAAAGTATTGTTACTCTGTAGTTTTGTTACAATTAATATGCTATAAGTGTGATAATGAATCAAAAGAAAATTACAGCAACAGTATACATTAATATTAACAGAGATTAAAGTAATAACCTCACCATCATTCCAAAATTAAATAGAAAATATTCAATGTCATGCCCCTATTGAAAATATGACTTAAGTTTGAAGACTAGCAACAATAAGAATTATATTATTATTGAAATTAATACAATTCATATAAATTCCTGTCCAAAAAGATTATTTTTAGTAAAGTAATATCTTTGCTTAGAAACAATACATATGACATTTCAACTGTTTTTAAAAAGCAAATGGTTGCCTTATTTTTATAAAATAGCAAAACATTAACCCCTCTTAAGATAATTATTTGGTTATAAAACTTAATCCACTGCCAAAGTTCTTACTAAAATAGACAAATTATGTAAGACATACCAAATGCTATTATTTTTATGTAAGACATACCAAATGCTATTATTTGTGAGAATAAGCTCATATGCACATACTACCTTAAGTTCAATGTGACCTAACATAATATTTTATGTTCTACCCGTGAGTCACCCACATAGGCATGTAACTGTATCTTTCTGGACTTCCATCTTTACTATGTTAAATGAAGCCACTGAATTAGTCAATAAATGAACAAACAAAACTCATAGTTACAGAAAACATTTTGATAGTTGCCAGATGGGAGAATGCTTGGGAGAATGGATGCGAAGGCGAAGCGATTAAGCAGTACCAATTGGTGGTTATAGACTAGTCATGAGGACGTGAAGTACGGCACAGAGAATAGTCAATGGTGTTGTAATACCTATGCCTGGTGTCAGATGATACTAGATAAATTAGGGTGATCTCTCCACAAGGTTTGTAAATGTCTAATCACTGTCTCATGCACCTGAAACTAAAATAATATTGTAAGGCAACTAATTGAAAAAATTAAAAAATATATATTTACAAATATATGAACTAACAAGTCTGTACTTTTTATAACTTATTATTCGATGGCTAATTTTCTTAATCCTGTGTTATTTTCCTGCAGAGTATTTCATAGTGTAGTGTACTTCATTTTGCATAGGCTGTATATAGCTTGTGATTTATCTTATGCCACCGTTTTTGTAGTTTATTTCAATAACACAAACTACCACTTGGTACTGGTTTGAACTTGGATAAAAATGACTAAATTTTTCTTTATAAACTCAAGGAAAGAAAATGTACTGCTGGGCTAAGACTAAGCATGAAAGATTTCATCTGAGAGGAACAATTTGTCAGAAAATTATGAGGAGGTACAAACAGAAAGTTATAATGGAAGTGGTCTTGCAACATTAACGATATCATTCACTCCCATAAATTCTGTAATAAATCCACACACAGCACACTGAGGGGCGGTGCAGGCCTGGTGGTTCTCCAGCAGGCAGGCTGCACTGCTGGCATTCTCCTGCAGGATGCTCATAGCACAGAAGGTAGCGGCCCACCTTGGCGAGGGCTAGACATCGTGTGTCATGTACTGAGGGGTACACTGGGAAAACTCAAGTGCCAGCCCAGGAAAGTGGACAAAAGCTATGATCCTAAATCACCCTCAGATTAGCCTGTTATGGCCAATTCGTTACTCCTCGGCAAAATGTAGTTTAACCAGGGCAATACATGGAGGGGAATCAGAGGAAAAATAGCCTTTATGAAAATCACTGTCTGTTTTATAAAGGTGCCACTAATAAATCTCATTGCTCCATCAGAAATTAAAGTCCAATGTCCACGCTGCCAAACTCAAAGGTGTAGTCATGCCTGGGACTTCCTGAGGAGTTTTCACTGTTCTAATGACTCACTGACTATGAGGGATCGGGTAGATTCCTCCATGACATTAATAACAGCTGAGAGGATTGAGATACCTTTTGCCCAACAAATTCAAAGTATCATGAAAAAAGCAGTGATGTCAAAGGTAGATATTTAATGGTGGCGTTTATATGCACTGAGCTGTACAGGGAAGCAAGCCATTTAGGAAAAATATTAAACTGATTTAATTTTACTAATATTAATGTAATAAAATGTGGTGGGAAAAGCGTAATTTATAAAATCATATAGCCCTTGCGTCTACCTTTGCTCACCAGTATGACCTAGGAAGTTTTCCCTAAGCCTCTGTTCCTTCAATTGTTGAAGGGGATATAACATTCACTTGGAAATGTTATTGTGAAAGTCAAAGTCTGGTCTTTCAAGCACATAATCTTGCTGAATATAAACTACATGCTAAATAAAAACTGGGATCCCAGACATCATAAACGGCAATCTCATAACTGAAGAGTTACAGCCTAAAGGTTATAATTTAGGATGCTGAAAACATAATTCAGATTACAATATCTCAATCCAGTAGTAATTTAAAACTCTGGACATTAAAGGATCTTGAAACATTTAGGCTCAAGAATGGAAATCCCACTATATTATTCATTTTTAAGTACTACTTTTTTTGAATGGTTCAAGAAGACATTAGCACTTTCTAGCGAATGAGCTTTCTCATTCAGACAGGCCAGGAGGCTCACGTTCAGGTAGTGCAGGTTCATAGCTTAGGTCAGTGGTCAGCAAACCGGGACTTGTGAGCCACATGCGGCTCTTTGGCCCCTTGAGTGTGGCTCTTCCACAAAATACCATGTGCGGGCGTGCACGTACAGTGCGATTGAAACTTCGTGGCCCATGCGCAGAAGTCGGTTTTCGGCCTGGGCGAGTGTATTTTGGAGAAGTGGCCTTAGAAGAAGTGGGGGGTGTCGGTCGGTCGGTCGGTCCGCCCAAGGGAGACATGGCGTAGGGGAGGCGCACACGATTCATTTCCGAGTTGAGTGAGCCAGTCAGCCAGCCACTCTGTGCAGTGGTTAGTGCTAGTCGTGTCCGCAAATCGCGCGCGGGTGACAAAAGTACCTACTCGAAGCATGAAGTTACCTGTATTTTTCCAACCAGCTGTAAATCCTACAGGTATTTTTGTCATCAATTTAAGAATTGTAATTATTTTGTGTTGGTGGCTTTATTATTATAAAATGAGGACGTTTTTAGCAAAGGTCAGCTTAGGAGTATCCTAATTAAGTTAATAGCAATGTACCTACCTATATAGTTTAAGTTTAAAAAATTTGGCTCTCAAAAGAAATTTCAATCGTTGTACTGTTGATATTTGGCTCTGTTGGCTAATGAGTTTGCATGAATTTAAAGTTGAATGGACCTACCGATATAGTTTAAGTTTAAAAAATTTGGCTCCCAAAAGAAATTTCCACTGTGGTACTATTGATATTTGGCTCTGTGGACTAATGAGCTTGCCGACCACTGGCTTAGGTCATTAAAATAACGATGATTTTGACAGCTGAACTGTTCCTCTTAGAAGTTTTAGGCGAACTGTTTTATATCTCAGCATTAAATTAGAATTTCAGAAGGAATCTTAATGATCCTTTCATCATGCCAAGGGAATAATACATTTCCTGTGATAAAATACATCGTATAAAATAACTTTAATTATTAACAGCTAATAATGGATGGAAAGCATATATGTCAATACACATAACTGACACCAATTGAGGGCTTACTCTGTGGCTCAGTTTTACAAATTTTTACAAATGTTCAGGTACTTAATGCTTCTTATATCTCTGTGGATCAGTGCCTTTAACCCTTTCACAGATGAAGAAAGTGGGTGGAGTTAGAGAGGTTAAGTAACTGACAGGAGGTCATGTTGCTACTGGTCGTCATTGAGCCAGAATGCCCTCTGGCTACCCAGCTCCAACACTCATTCTTTTAACCTTTAGACATGTCATTAGCATGAACATGATTACAAATGCTCTCATTTATTTATAATTTATTGCTAAATACACATCCTTTTCTGTCTAGGATGGTTTATGCTCAATAGAAAATTCAAGTTAATTCACATGATGTCTGGGATAATTGTGAAGTTGAAACAGTAAGGAAATGAGTAAGAGTAATAGTAACAAACTCTTACATAGCTGTTTGGACATGCCAGACACATCTAAAGAATTTTTACTATTTTAATTTTGATTTCTACAACAATCTAATGAAATAAATAATAAAGTTGCACCCATTCTACAGAGTGGCAAACAGCCACAGTTTAAATAACTTGTCTTAGGTAACGTAGCTAATAAACTACGAAAGCTAGATGTGGACCCAATAGGCAGGTGCCAGAATCCATACTTTTTAAAAAAAAATATATGTTTGTACTATTTCAGAGAGAAAGGGAGAGGGAGAGAAAGATAGAAACATCAGTGATGAGAGAGAATCATGGATCAGCTGCCACTTGCATGCCTCCCACCAGGTATTGAGCCTGCAACCTGGGTATGTGCCCTGACCAGGAATCCAACCATGACCTTTGGTTCATAGGTCAATGCTCAACCACTGAGCCACATTGGTCGAGTGTTTATATCCATCTCTTTCACTCTATAGCAGTGATGGCGAACCTATGTCACGCGTGTCAGAGGTGACACGCGAACTCATTTTTTTGGTTGATTTTTATTTGTTAAATGGCATTTAAATATATAAAATAAATATCAAAAATGTAAATCTTTGTTTCACTATGGTTGCAAATATCAAAAAATGTCTAGATGTGACACGGCACCAGAGTTAAGTTAGGGCTTTTCAAAATGCTGACACGCCGAGCTCAGAAGGTTCGCCGTCGCTGGGCTATAGTATAAACTCATTTCCTTTTTCTTCAGTCTGTGCAGTTGAATATCTCAATAGCAAAGTGATTTTATTCTGTTTCCCACAAAATGAGGAACAGAATAAAATCACGTCAACCATACAGATCATGCACAACACTGGCCATGCTGATAGGCTCCATGAAGCATCGTAAAACAGGTTGGCAGCCACCTTTGTTGTGCTGAAAACACAATATTTTGATAACAATAACATGCCTAGTTTCTTCAAATAAAAGATGTTCACAGCCAGATATTTTTTATGTGTTGGATGGCAATAGTTAAAATAAAAAAGATACACATTTGTGCAGATCAATAATAATTTCCAGACAACTTACACATCATTTACGGCTTCTTACTATATTGTGGCAAGTGGTTTTGGTAGTCACTCTAGAGATAGATACAATCATAATATAACAGGGAAAACATAAAATTGATTTTTTTTTTACTGCTCTCATATAAGAGGATTACAAATTATTTCTTGCTTTTCAAGTACATACAACTTAATCTGATGTGTAGTATTCAGGACCACTAAATTCAGCAACTACTTACATAATTTGGAATTTCTCTGAATTATGAATTACTGCATTGAGACAGGGAACATGTTACCTTACAAAGATTAACTTGATGCAGTCATTACAAGTTCATCTCTCCTTTTATTTTGGCTGCATACAAATAGCTGATATGGGTGAAGGACGGATAGTCTTCCATTTTGTGTATAAAACAGTAAAATTTTAATTTCAAAATAAGTAAGATAGGTCCCACATTAAAAATTATATGTACAAATATCAAGCTGCCTATGGAAATAGATTCCTTTTCATTATCCCCCGGAATATGATGACATTTACTCTTCTGCCAGCTGAGGTTCAAATTAGATAGCTCCATATGAGACAGACACCCCGAGGCCTGCCTGGGTCCTGAGGACAAAGGTGATTGTTTCAATTATTTTCTTTGAACGGCTTATGTAGCCTTGGCCTCAGCATGGGGCAAGACATTGGGAGCCCGATGCATGCAGCCATGTAATTATGCATTTAAGTCTATTTTCCTAATTAATTTAAATATGCTTGAGAAGCTTACATGGCTTGACTCTGAATAATCCCGTGGCCTGGTCCCCGAGTGGGCTCTCAGCCCCTGAGGTGAGAGTTGATCACATCTTTTTGAAAGTAGAAGAAACTGAAGGCTCAATATTTCAAAACCTGGAGAAAAAGCTACTCTTATCTCCTATTGATTTTATTTTTTTTTTAATTTTTGGTTAAGATAATGAGGTTGAGAAAGCTGCTGTCAGCCATTGCAAGTTTGACTGATGGTTACCACAGCATAGAAGAATCTGCAGAAATAAACACATTGCCCCTACTCATGTGATAAATGATTCACTAATGAAACCCAGACACGACTGAGAGAAGGTAGGCCCAGAGCTCAGAGGAACAGAATGTCTAGGGGTAGCATTAGTGCCCAAATATCTCCAAGCGTGTGTAGGGGAAGAGGAGAGAACAGGACTGACTGAGCCAACTCTTGAGATGGAGGAACGGCTCAGATGTATTACGGGAGTCTCAGAAAGCAACGACTGGCCTAGTGACCCTCACATCCACCTCTAGGCACCCACAGGCTTAGGCCTGGATCAATGACCCTGCACATGTATCCATGTCTAGGACACCGGGAATTTCTCAAATCCTAGAACATACTGATTCCTGTCCATCCTGTTGTGTCTTCCATTCCGTCTTTGATGAACTCCCAGATGTGCACCGTTTTGAATAAGATGGAGCCCTTGCTGGTTCTCCTCTATGAGCACGTGCTGCTTTCTCATGGTTTGCACAGGTGTGGCTGTTTTCTCTCGTGAAGGGGAGGCCACCTGCCCTCGCAGGCTCTTTCTGCATCCAACCGCGGTGCCCTATGTCATGGACAGGTGCTGGCTCATTTTGCCCTTTGAGATTCTGTTTTGACTTCTAGCTAGATGTTAGTGAGGTTAGGAAGAAATTGCTCTTGCTAAGTCAGTACACAGCAGAGGTTTTGTTTTCTCATTTTTTTAAAAAATGACATCCAATATAGGAAGATCAGTGAAGTTAAATACAAGCTTTCCTCTCTCCCTGAGGACGCAGAGTTCTAAAGAACAATAGCAGTCTGGTCAGCAAGTGAAAGATCCCTGCCTGGCTGGGAAGGTATCTGCGGTCTCTAAGTAAAAGCCAAAAGGTTTAAGGGCAGAGCAGAGAAATTTAAGAATTAAGCCAGAAAATATAAATTGAACTAAGCTAGACTTTACTGATGCAGCTAAATTTTTCCAGATAAGTCATGCTAATAGGTCTATTGTACATATGCTAAACTCATCAATGAATTATAAAATTATTTCATTTTAGGTTATTAATCTTCATAAAAATTGATTTAACTTCTGGTTTGTCTTTTATTTTTCATACTCACACTAAAAAAATGAGGTACCATCTCACAATTATAGATATTGGTTCATGCATCCCAAGCAAAATTCTGAAGTTTAGGTTTGAACATGCAATATATAGAGAGGCAAATACTCTATATGAAGTATCTCAAAGGTACTTGCGATTTCTGATGTTGTTATTATTGTGAAATATCATCTAATATTATCATGAAATATCAGACTCATTTCATAGATGCCCAGGTAGAGCAAGCAATAGCTCCTGTGTATTGGTTAAAAGCTTTCTAAATCGCCAAAACCGGTTTGGCTCAGTGGATAGAGCGTCGGCCTGCGGACTGAAGGGTCCCAGGTTCGATTCCGGTCAAGGGCATGTACCTGGGTTGCGGGCACATCCCCAGTGGGGGGTGTGCAGGAGGCAGCTGATCGATGTTTCTCTCTCATCGATGTTTCTAACTCTCTATCTCTCTCCCTTCCTCTCTGTAAAAAATCAATAAAATATATTTAAAAAAAAAAGCTTTCTAAATTTCTAATGAATCTATGTGCTGTACTGTCTGGTTACGTAAATTTCCCACACTTAAACGGCAGGTAGTAATGCCAGATGTATTTCGTGAATACACATATTGAAAGTAGTCTGAAAACTATATATGAGAGTCTTTGGAATTTCAAGATAGATACATGTAAAGACTAAAATGAATAACTTTCAATTAAAAAATAAGAGTTGTATGGTCTTTGAACCAAAAGCAATAGATGTAAAATAAAATCATGGTGGTACTTACCACAGTGAAATTCATAACTTTCAATATCCAAATTGTCATGGCTAAGTTAACTATCATGGTAACCAACAGCAGAAGGACAAAGAAGTATAAGCACCTCTTTCGCCATCCATAAATGCCCACAGGGTACAGGTGTGCATTCTCAGCCTTTGGCAGGTTATTCTGTTGTGTTGCTAGTATGTATTGTTCTCGTGTCATCTGGAGAGCAAAAAGAAAAAGCATTCAAAATTAAAACCATTGTTTTGTTTTTCTAATCAAAAGACACAAAATACCTAAGAATAATAGGTAGTGAGCGCTCACATCATTATTGCTATGTAATCAAAATAAGTTATTAATTCACTTAATTAAATGTGGTCCAGATGTTATAAATCCCCTCAACTCATTATCATCAATGTAGCCCTTTAAAGCTATTTAATTATTCTTATATCTCTAGGATATATATATTATTTTCAGTCAGGTTTATCTAACCCTAACAGTAGCCTTTTCTCTCAGGAGTCTCTGAAGATACACAATTCTACTTCCAGTTGTCCAAAACCCAACAACTCTATAAACACTCAAGATACCCTTGGAATAATAATAATAATAAAAAATATCCTTTAGGGCAGACAGAGACCACGGTATGACAAGGTATTGGTATGCCTTTATCTAAAAGTGCAGGATACAAGTAGCTCAGTGTATGTGATTTAATAAAACAACAGTGCTTCCGCAAGAACTTATGGAAAGAAGATATGCTTTTATTTGGAATTATATAGTGTAGTTATTTAATGAAAACTTTATATATATATATTATTGATTTTTTTACATAGAGGAAGGAAGAGGGATAGAGAGTTAGAAACATCAATGAGAGAGAAATATTGATCAGCTGCCTCCTGCTCACCCCCTACTGGGGTGTGCCTGCAACCAAGGTACATGCCCTTGACGGGAATGGAACCTGGGACCCTTCAGTCCGCAGGCCGACGCTCTATTCGCTGAGCCAAACCGGCTACGGCAAAAACTTTTCTTTAGAACTTTGCTGGTTATTTATTTTAGTTGTATTTCAATGAGTTATCAGGATGAAACTGAACTCTGAAAGAATGAAACGATATGCTATAATACCCTAAAATGCAGCGGTTTTCAAATGGTGCTAAATTTTTTTAAAAAACATGCAATACCTGACTATTTAGTCAGGGGCACTGACCTCTCTTCCCTTAGATGGTCAAATACAAAAAAAGCAACATTAGCCGAAACCGGTTTGGCTCAGTGGATAGAGCGTCGGCCTGCGAATTGAAGTGTCCCAGGTTCAATTCTGGTTAAGGGCATGTACCTGGGTTGCGGGCACATCCCCAGTGGGAGATGTGCAGGAGGCGGCTGGTCGATGTTTCTCCCTCATCGATGTTCCTAACTCTCTATCTCTCTCCCTTCCTCTCTGTAAAAAATCAATAAAATATATATTTTTTTAAAAAAGAGCAACATTAAACACAATAGCTATATAGTGTTTAATGAATAAAAATTATACCAATTATTTTTGTCTGATTGGCAAAAAATAGTTTTTTGGCATGCTGCAGAACTTTAGTAATTAGTTTAGTGTGCCATGAGATGGAAAAAGGTTGAAAACTGCTGCTACAATATAATATAATGATATAAGCAAAAGTAAGTTTTGGAAAAGGGGTTATATATTGATTTTGGATCTAAATTACTTCTTTCACAAAGAAAATACACTTGTTTACTGTTTGATACAACCCAGAAAGATGAAAAAAGTAATATATATATATGGTATATGGTATAAAATTTTCAGAATAACACATTTATTACCTAAAGGATGAATATTTTAGTTTTAATAAAATGATTTTTTTTATAGAAGAATAAATTTCATTTTCTCTTTAGGTTTTTCTCAGATATCTTTTCTTGTGCATGTCAACTAAGTAATATACCAACAAAATAATAATAAATAAATTATATCAAAATAAAACAAAAAAGAATTACAACAACCTGTCCAGTAATGTAGAATATATACAATAAAATTATTACGTTATGGTTTTTATTCACCCAAACCTACTCCAGATAAAATTTTGAATTGTATATTGAAAAATGCAAAGAACGCAAGTTCTTATTTGGCTTTTCCCATTTTTTTAAATTTTAGAACTATAACTTCAAATTGTATTAATCAATATTAAATATTGTTTTCAATTTTTATAATTAAATTATATAATAAAATAGTTATATACATTAAATCATAACTTTAATTAGAGGTGCTAATAATAATTTTAGGTGATCAAGAACAAATTCTTTCATAATATAAAGAATGGACTCATTTTTATTATCATTCCTACTATTCAAGTTAACATTTAATGTTTCCTTGAAACTAACCAAACAGGTTTAATTCTTAATTAGATAAAATTTGCAGGGGAGATGTGTAACCTATGAACTGCTATGTAACATAAACGGTATAGTAGGTAACAACATGACACTGGGGTTTTCTTTGCCTGAAGATTTTTATTGAAAAATCGCATAGTTCTGGCAGTGGCTGTGATTACAGAACAGACAATAGATTATATGAAGAAGAAAAAAGAGTAACTGTAGGGACCATCACAATGAAAGTAAAGAAAAAGGAACGTGGGTACAGGAGAGTAGAAACCTGCATGTACCTGACTAGCAGGGAGAACTTCCCTTCTGGAGTTGGTCTCTGAAAAATGATATATCAAATCGGGGTTATGTCAATCATGCATTGCCTCTAATCCCATAGTAAAGTACACTTCCTTCCTAAAATCCTCTATTTCTCCAAATTCTATTTAGACATAAAGTGGAGATTAGTGTGAATTTGAAGAGAAATAAAAATGTATTAGGTCTCTGAAATAAAACAAACACAAATTACAGAGAAAGGGATCTTTCAGCAATAGGTTTTTATTTTCAATTTTTATTGAAAACCAAGAGATCTGGAAAAAATATCAAATGCCTCAAACAATTATAAAGATCTAATTGTATAACAAAAGGCCAAGAGAAAAGGTTGTCAAGGAAATATGAAATATTTTGTTATTTGATGAATTTTATTACCTCATCTTACAGATAAATTTAGCATTATTACTTTATATGCCTTCTTCAGCATGAAATACTTTAAGAGCATGTAAATTGCAAAAAGTTTTCTTTAAAAAGCTCTTTATTTCTTAAATCTCACAGAATTTTTTCAAGATCACAAAAGGTTGTAGTCGGTGTTATGGTGCAGTGATATTACCAGCAAAGAGTAACAACATACAACTCTAAGAGATTAAGGAAATGATCCTAAATTTGAAACTTTTACAACCTTTGCCTAAGATGTAAAATGTTGATCCATGTTCAAGTATTGAGCATATTCTAAAATATCTTGGTGCCTTGGCATTAGGAGATTTTTATAATATAGAGCGTTGTTTCACCAAGTGCTATTGTCATTCTAAAGAAATCTATCATAAAATCCACAATTGCATAGATACTAATTTTCTCAGAACACTAAATAGGTGTCCTGAAAGAGAGAGAGATGATCACAATTTCCTGAGAGAAAATACCTTGTACTGAGATAAGCTCTCTGGCTCAGTCCTCTCTATCTCCATCTGCAATATGAATTCAATACCCTTAAGAACCTTTCTTTGAAATTCCTTTGGTATTCAAGGTTGTGTACACTCCTCCTGGGTACTTAAAGTAATTACTACTTTCTGCATCTTACTTTTGCAATTCTATTTCATACCATATTTCATACTGACAGAGCATTCATTACAGTCAAATAACTTCTAAAATACAGTTTTTCTTACTTAATAGCAAGGAAGTCTTCACCCCCTTGGATCAAGATGAGTATTATTCACAATAAGGCAATCTGACTTACTTGTAACCCATTGTAATTCAGATAAAGGCTGATTTAAATGTGGACATTGCAGTTTCTTTATGAAGAAACATACTTTCAATACCCTGATAATGTGAATAATATTTCCAACATGTTACATGGTTATATGAGACATGCCCGGGGAAATAGAATTAAACCTTGTAAATTCATTTTTCTCCAAAGACATGGGAAATCTGGTTTTCAGGAAGGGCTATTTTGTTCAGTAAATTTAATAACATAGCAAATAAAGACTAGAAGAGAATGAAATGTTCTGGAATGATCTTGGGAAATTCTGGTGAAGTCTACTGAGCTGGAGGGAATGTCAGAGATATTAACTAGAGTAGCCGAGAACATTGCTATTTCCCCCTTGCCTCACAGGAGGAGGTGATAGTACCAAAGAAAAGTTCCAATTACTCCAATGTAACTAGCATCATTATTTATTTTATGTAAATATTCAGAGTAGGGCATAGTAATTGAGAGCCTAGGCAGAAGTGGGTCTTCCCTTGACAAAATATGTATTTAGTGACAACAATGTCACTAAATACATATTTATTGTGAATAATACTCATCTTGATCCAAGGGGGTGAAGACTTCCTTGCTATTAAGTAAGAAAAACTGTATTTTAGAAGTTATTTGACTGGAATGAATGCTCTGTCAGTATGAAATATGGTATGAAATAGAATTGCAAAAGTAAGATGCAGAAAGTAGTAATTACTTTAAGTACCCAGGAGGAGTGTACACAACCTTGAATACCAAAGGAATTTCAAAGAAAGGTTCTTAAGGGTATTGAATTCATATTGCAGATGGAGATAGAGAGGACTGAGCAAGAAGGTAAAACAGATCTCTGAGTATTGAAAGGCTAATTAGAGTGGGCTAACTAAAAATTTAAAATAAAGAAGTGAACCATGTGGACCATTTTTTGAGGGGGAAAGAAGAGCAAAAATGGGATTTCACATGAGAGTATGGAGTCAGATGTTGGAGTATTAATCAGGGGCCAGTGCAAGTCTATGTAAAGGGAGGTAGAGAATGCAAAGGAAATAAGGACACTTAGTATGGCGCCAATTTTTGAGGTGACAAAGCTGGGACCAAGGGTCGAGTTAAGCCTTCTCAGAGGTGTGGTGGTGGAGGAACTAGAGACAATGACGAATTACCCAAATATCTGGGTCCCACAAGTAGGGGTAATATGGACAGGCTGTAATTATCATAATCCAACAAGACTAGTTCTCCATCTCATACACTAGACTTCTGACATATTTACATGGGCATATGCAAAGCTAACTGTGCTGTGGTTCAAGTTCGCAGGTGCCTAGTGGGCGGGGGGCAGCACCACCTCCACAGCACACGTCTTCAGAGGCACCTTTACTGGAGATCTGTTCCGTTTGGATTCTGTGTCCCACACCTAGATTGCCAATATGGAAAAATATCATCTTTCCCTTCTGACCCCAATAGTCATTCTCCTCTTTCAGTGAGGTTGTCTTGTTTATTTTCTAAAATTGGGATGAGAGGAAAGAGGGCATGTGTGAATACTATTAGATGGGGCATCTTTCTAGATAGACAGGAACGGCTAAAGACGATTCAACCACTGCTACTATTTGTGAGAACAGAGGAAGAAAAGAAGAGGTTAAGGGAGATAATAATGCGTAAGATAAATGTTTCAAATTGCTGTTGGTGAAGGGTGAAAATAAGAGCTATTAAAGGAATGCCCTGTTTTATGTTTTGTTAGGGGAAATGTTGTCTGAAAGGATGACCAAGTGACCCTGCCACACATTTGTATCTTTATGGCCCTAAAAGAGAAGGCATTCAAACAACTTTAAAACAGCAGTGAGCTGAGAAGCCTGGAGGTGAGTTTTTCTACAATCTGAGTTTTACCAGGAATAGACTCTCTAATTTTGTGGACATTAGAAAGTTAGTACAAGTGCCCGGCCTGAGTGGCTCAGTGATTGAGCATCGACCTCTGATCCAGGAGGTCACAGTTCTCTTCCTGGTGAATGCAAATGCCCCGGTTGCAGGCTTGATCCCCCAGACTGGGTGTGCAGGAGGCAGTCAATCAATGATTCTCTCACATCATTGATGTTTCTTTCTCTCTCTTCCTTCCCTTACCCTCTGAAATCAATAAAAATATATTTTAAAAAAGAAAGTTAGTACAAGCCCGAGTATTGAGAACCTATTAAAGTCCAGATTTGACCACTAAATTGCCAATCTGATGATAAAGCTATAAAGAGAACCAATTTTATAGTGGAAGCGATATAAACATCAATGATGTGAGAGAATCATTGATTGACTGCCTCCTGCACACCCACTCTGGGGGATCAAGCCTGCAACCGGGACATTTGCATTCACCAGGAATAGAACTGTGACCTCCTGGATTGTTTTTTTTTAAATGTCACATTAACCATTTATAATACTACTCACAGAAACACTGGGTATAATGCAGAGATGTAAGCAAACACTGGGTATCACTGGGTATAATGCAGAGATGAAGCAGAAAGACTGGAAGGAAATAGCAAAGTATTTATCTCACTAATTTGATTTCTACATATTAAAATATAAGTTGAGTATCTAATTTCTGCTTAGACTTGTTCCTTGGGTCCCCTGTTACGGGGAATAAGAATATAAAAGAGAAACATGTATCTCCTAGAAAATAAACTCAACGATTTGCAAAACTGACTTTAATTTCTGGTTAGGGAGCTAGACTTGGCACATTTAAGTAGCACTATGCAACATCCTGTGACCATAAAAACTGAACCTCAGCTCCAAAACCTCTTACCCTCCTGAGAGTAGCCATACTCTAGAAGAGGTCTCAACCTGTAGGTCACGACCCCTTTGGCGGTCGAACGACCCTTTCACAGGGGTCGCCTAAGACCATCCTGCATATCAGATATTTACATTATGATTCATAACATTAGCAACATTACAGTTATGAAGTAGCAACGAAAATAATTTTATGGTTGGGTCACAACATGAGGA
>NW_006283588.1:1814833-1815918 GCF_000327345.1 Myotis davidii
AAGTGCTGCGTATTTACACTGCAAATATTTAAAACGAACTATAACTTTAAAAACAAAATGCTTAAAGTATCCAAATTATACGGTATGAACTTTACAGAGCAGAAAGACATTTTTTACTGTTCCCAGAAAATGAGTCTCTAAACAGCTCCTAATATTGAGAGAGATTGAAACTAAGACGGTCAAGTCCACTTACCCTGGTGATATAAACTCCGCCCATCTATGATACTTAATTCTCAAAGGCACGTTCCAACATGAAGGTAAAGTTTGCTTTACAAAAAAAAAAAATTGTCTATTGGGAATGGATCTTTTTCCCTGTTGGTTATGGAAAATGCTGTCGTCAGGTTTTACAGCCCAGAAAAGAGGCAGCCTAGCCACTGAATTTCAAGAATGATGAAAGATGTTATCTGAGTCAAATGGGCTGCCTCTTGAGATAGGAAGTAGAGAGGATGCTAGCCAAGAGTGACAGGAGAAAGAAACCTGCATAGGCATTAAAAGGGAGACATATTCCCAGATGAATAGACGTTTTATTAAAATGTGAGCATTTAAAGAGAGCTTTTTCAGTGACGCAGCAGTCATTCTTAGCTTATTCTACACACTTCGTGCACTCTATAATTGGGCGCTTTTATATAGGAAATAACTCCTCAGTATTTATTGAATAAAACTCAATCACCGTTTTGGGTCTTTATTAAGGCACAGGCTTAGATTTAGGTTCCTAACGTTGAAGTAACTCAATTCTCAGATCCTCTCTTGTATTATTAATAGAAAAACTTAACCATTAAAGCAATTTTGAAGGAGACTGGCAAGTCTTTGTCCGCTCAGGTATATCAGCACTGAGAGCTAAAACAGCAGAGATAGCCGTGAGTCCCCTAACACACTAAGACTGCAAGCAGGAGAAGCCCATTGGCAAGCGAGGCCACACACACACAGCAGGGGGAAAGGGAAAATCTTTAAGGAAAAACAAATTTGCCAGAAACACAGCAGGAAAGCTTAACTGGGCAAGTGGAAAGCCCGCACTATTTAAAGTAATAAAGAGTAACAGAAAAACGTGTTTAAAGAACGATGGCAACAAAGAGAATCAGGGAAAG
>NW_006283588.1:1815937-1849620 GCF_000327345.1 Myotis davidii
GGGAAAGAGGGGTTTGTTGGCTTTTAACAGCCAGTGGAAAAACTCAGTGAGAACAAGGTAGATAAGAGTATGGCTTCTAGCCATGAGGATTCATTGGAAAGTGTCACCGTTCATGAAACATTTTGCAAACTAATTTCAAAATAGTCTCTTGAAAGTCATTTCCCCCCCACTTTGCCAACCTTAGTTACATTTTGCCAGATTACTTTAAATTATTTACAGTCAAATTTGCTTTGGTGCACGATATTCTAGTGGGTTCTGTTTTTGGTTATTTTATTTTTGAAGAAAGAGAAGATTCATAAAGAATATGTTTTAATTTAGAATTTTCTGCTTTAAATTAAACAAAGATGTCCTTGTAAAGAACAACATAATCTAGCCAAAGTAAGCTTTTACTCTTAGCATTACTAACTGTTGACTGCGTGGGTGAAGACAGAACAGTTGGGCCAAAAATTAGACTTCAACTCTCTTGAATTATTTAGGTTTTAAATGAATAAAAAAAATATAAGGCCCAGTTTTTTAGATGGTTTTATTAATTTTTTAAAGAGACAGATAGAGAGAAATATCAATGAGAAAGAAACACCAATTGGCTGCCTCCTGCGCGCTCCATACTGGGGAATAGAGCCTGCTATCTGAGCATGTGCCCTGACCAGGAATTGAACCAGTGACCTCTTGGTTCATGGGTCAATGCTCAACCACTGAACCATACCGGCCTGGCAAGGCCCAGTTTTGATGTAACAAGTTAAAAGCAGAGAGGACATGCAGACCAGTCCAGCAACCAGTGGCATGAAGGAAGGATATGCAAAGAAGGAACGGTCATCATGAACGTCCATGTTCCTTCCCCTCTCTCCCTGCTGGATCTCAGTAGGGGTTGGACATGAGGACAAGAGCCAGCAGGCGAGGTGAATGCCACACCCATCATGACTCACACTGGCCTTGGCTGAGCTCCTCTAGGTCATGCGTATAAGCTGCCTTCCCACCAGAGATGGAAAACATACCACAAATCAGCCTCTTTTCAATACCAGTGTTAAGGAACTAAACATAAACGATTGGTTTTGTTAGCTGGGGAGCTTTTGGAGAATGTATGTTATCCTCTTCCTTCTATTATTTTCTGTTGTATATGGTTGTTTCTTGCCTTAGCTTATGAAAGAAGCAGAATATGCCAGCCCCAAATATACCACTTTGGCGTGTAGATTAGTTTGAGCTGTAGGCCCTTGAAAAACAGCAAATGCAGGGAAAGGCTTTCTCTGAGCTCCCTTATCTGCTTAAAGCCAATCCTCCCAGAGGAACTCCATTGTCACAGATCCCTCCCCAGGAGTGTCCTCAACCAGGGAGGCCTGACTCATGTCAGGAGAAGAGACTAGAATCTGACTTCACACCCAGACATACCTGTCACAAAGGATCATTCTCCCATCTCTTCTGCTCAGGGCCCGTTCATCCCTCCTAAAAATCTTTACTCTCCCACAAGAGGCCTACATCTCCCCTGCCCTTTCCCTTTCAAATTGGGATTTATGCCTGGATGGTAAACTACCTCTGGGAGTAACTTTTTTTTTTTTTTTTTTTTTTTGGTATTTCCCACACATACATTAGGTTTTTACCTATTAATAAACATTTCTTTGTTTTTCTCTTGTAATCTGTCCATTTATTATAGGGCCCTCAGCCAAGAATTCAAAAGAGTAGACAAAATTATTTGTCCTCCCCTGCACTCTCAACACCCATCCACAGGCAGAGAACCAGCTGGCTGCGCAGAGCTTGCTGTCCTGTCTTCATCTGACCATCCCCGTTCCTCCTCTCTGTGGTGAGCAAAATGCTCTCTCCAAAGCTTGCATAAATATTGTTTGCAGATCCCCCCATGTATAAATTGTTTTCTGATTGCATTTTACAAAACTATTTATTTATTTTTAAATGCATTCTCTCCAGAGTTCTGGAAAGCTATATTCCAGCTCACAATACTTAACTGAAGTTCTTATATGGTGATCTGAAAAGGCCTTGGTCATCTTTGTAAATTGCATTTAACTCATTTAAAAGTACTTTGTTCACAACCAAGAAAAAGCTCAAATAGGGAGTTCACCTAAATGAATATAAGACAAATGTCTGAAAATATGTCAATTTTTCGTTCTAAGGATAACTGACAATATGAGTAGCTAATATTATGCTTATATACATATGAAGCGTAATATATCCTATATAATAAAAGGCTAATATGCAAACTGACCCTAACAGCAGAAGGACTGGGAATGACTGGTCATTATGACACACACTGACCACCAGGGGGCAGACGCTCAATGCAGGACCTGCCTCCTGGTGGTCAGTGTGCTCCCACAGGGGCAGCTATGCTCAGCCACAAGCCAGGCTGATGGCTGCCAGTACAGCGATGGTGGTGGGAGCCTCTCCTGCCTCCTCAGCAGTGCTAAGGATGTCCGACTGCAGTTTAGGCCTGCTCCCCACTGGCAAGTGAACATCCCTCAAGGGCTCCCGGGCTGCCAGAGGGATGTCTGATTGCCATCTTAGGCCCAATCCCCCAGGGAGCGGGCCTAAGCCAGCAGGTGGTCATCCCCGGAGAGGTCCCAGACTGTGAGAGGGCACAGGCTGGGCTGAGGGATCCTCCCCACCCCCACAAGTGTGCACCAGGCCTGTAGTGTGTATTTCTATATTTACTTACATATTGCACATAGTACTTTCAAAAAAATAGGTTGGGATGAATAGGAAAAGAAACAAAAATTAAAACCACTAATTGTTTAAAACACTTGAAACTCTGCTTTGAATAAGCAAAAATTCACATATTAAAATTAATTTGAAACATTATACAGATTGAATGATAAACTAAACAGTGCTTATTCACTAGATTGTTTCCATGATACATTATTAAGGTGAAATGACAATGCATGTTCTAGTGCCATCTGCAGAATTTTGCATTTTAACAACACTTTAGTGCTTCATACTAGATAGACATGTTTATGACCAGCCATGTTTGGTTATATTCCTAAACTAAAAGGCTAAGTGTTCGTATTTAATCTGAAAATGAAAAATGAAGTAATTCATTTTTATTCATAGCTGCTCAAATTATTTTCTACGACACAATGAGAAGGAATTATTTTCAGTTAAAAAGGAATAGCATATTTAACACTGATTGATCCTCATTCAAGGGGAAAAGTTGGAATTGTTAGTAATGATAATAACAGCAAAATGATTGCATAGAAATTTCATGTGCCAGACACAAATGCCCCAGTAAGTACCAACTCATTTAATCCTAACCACAACCCAGAGAGGGAAGCTGTTATTATTATATAAATTTCTCCAAGAGCTACTAGGTGCAAAACTTAGTGAGGGTAAGAACATCCAATCCCTGAACTTACTTTCTCAGCCAGTCCCTACACTGTCTATGGGCTAAACTCAGAGCCAGTCCTTCTCATAGGTTATCACATTTATTCATCAACACCACTCTATAAAAGTCAGTCTTCAAAGTCCCATTTTAATAATTAAAAATTCAAAACTCCAAAAAGTCAACACACAGTCCCACAAATGTGTAATTAATTGTTAGATTCAGGTCTGTAGATTAATGATGTTTTCATTTACTTAACTATGTCAAACTACTTTCCAAACAAATATTTAGTACACAGGACTTTAATATATTTAAATATATACAACACTACCTCCAAAATCATAAAAAACAAGTAAATGAATATAGTCTGCTTTTCTTAATTTGAGATTTTTATTACTGGTGATAGGACAATCGGTTTAAGTGGCAAGGATAATTATGGCATTAAACAACTTTGACTCATATAAAGAGAAATCTATCTATCTATATAAAAGGCTAAGTGACTGACCGTCCATCCATCCAACCATCCAAGCGACCTGCCAATACAAATGACATGCCCTGGCAATTTAAAAATAAACATTGACTTTAGCATGCATAATACATATAAAGCTCTCGCTGGCACCAATCACACATGTGTTTTAACTTTATAATACTACTAGAGGCCCGATACACAAAATTCATGAAAGGCTAGGCCCTCTCAGCCCCAGCCACCTTGGCTGTTCCCTTGCAGTCCTGGCCACCTTGGCTGTGGCCCCGCCACCCACCCACTGGTTGTTCAGGAAGGTCATTCTGCCATCTTATCTAATTAGCATATTAGCTCTTTATTATATAGGATATTATATATACTACTAGAGGCCCAGTGCATGAAATTTGTTCACGGGGGAGGGGGTGTCTCTCAGTCCAGCCTGCACCCTCTCCAATCTGGGATCCCTCTCACAATCCAGGACTGCTGGCTCCCAACTACTCGCCTGCCTGCCTGTCTGATTTTCCATAACCTCTTCTGCCTCCCAGCCTTATCATCCCCTAACCACTCTCCTGCCAGCCTGATCAACACCTAACTGCTCCCTGCTGGCCAAATTGCCCCCACCTGCCCTCCCCTGCTGGTCTGGTCACCCCTAACTGCCCTCTCCTGCTGGTCTGATTACCCACAACTGCCCTTCCCTACTGGCCATCTTGGGGTGGCCATCTTGTGTCCACATGGGAGTGGCCATCTTTGAACACATGGGGGCAGCCATCTTGTGTGTTGTAGTGATGATCAATTTGCATATTACCTCTTTATTATATAGGATTTTGACATATAATTTTTTGCAGTAATGTAATTACCACACGAATCTTCTAATTAATTTCCTTTCCTTGGTGCATGAATTTGTGGACCAAGCCACTAGTTCTTTTATATTTGTTTTCAAGCTTTTTTAGCATGTCACTTCAAAATTCATTTTTATGCTAGTAAACACATTCCTAATTTCTAGCTACCCTCCCACAACCTCCAAAAAATCTATTAGAAAAGTTCTCAGCTAAACATCATCTCTCTAATTGGATGTAATAACTTTGTTTTGTTTTCATTGTTTTATCCTTCCTGTAACCTTGTGGCAGGTGAAAGTGCCACATCCTCCCTGTTATCTTTTGGCAGATAGAACTGGTTCCGATTCACTATGTCCATCTAAAATGTCCTTTAAATATAGGTTTATTTAGGTAAAGGTAGTAAGTTGATATAAAGAATAATATTCAAGAAATTGCATACTTGCTATATAAAAATGGGGGGAAATTGTGTATCTTGTAGGAAGTGGTTAACATTTGGAAGATAGCATAGACACAAAAAGGAATTGTTTCTTAACTAGGCTATCTGATAATTAAATGGGCTAAATCCATGATAGTGAGGTCCCTTAAATTTATAGGAACTGAGTAGAAACTGGATGTTTGCATGGAAATCAACACAGAGGACTCAAGTATAAATAGTAAGGAGGACTAGGAGGTGGTTAGTTCTTAAAGGCCCAGAAGCTATGGGTCTTTTGATAAATTCCATGTGAGTGAGAGATGCTCTGGAAATTTGATGGAGAAAATAATCACTCTCTGGATATGATAGCAGGTGGCTTACCGGAAGCATTTGATGCAGGCTTCATATAACCTTTACCATTTTAATAAATGTAAAAGAGGCCCGGATGGCATTTCAGGCAAAGAAAAAGCAAGGGAACAGGAATGCAAAACTTGTGAAGCATATTTGAAGAAACTTGAGCTACACAAGAAAGAAAATAGGACAGTAACTTCTTGATAACCAACATATAAAACACATGAAAAATTAAAAATAAGAGAAGATGGTTTACAGTTATATTTTTAGAAAATAATTCTGTTTTCTCAGAATAAGATTGCATCTATATCTGTCCACTGAATTATTTTTCTAATATTGAATTATAGTAAACTTATTTTCTGCTTCAAAATGGAAAGGAAATCATATTGATGAATGAATGATAGGGGTAAATGTTTGAAAGAGTAAGAGCAGTGTTTACCTTACCTGATATCAAAATTTATTATAAACCTATATTCAACCAGTGTGCTACTGATTCAGGGGTAGTAAAATAAACCACTGGAATATAATAGAAATTTCAGAAATGGACCCACACACACGGTTAATTTGAAGTTACTAAGATTACCAAGTGCTGGGAAAAATATGGTGAAATAGCAACTCTCAAAAACACCACTAGGAGAATGAAATGGTATCTCACTTTGGAGAGCATTTAAAAAGAAATCTGTTAAGTTGAATATGTATCACCCTATATCCTAGAATTTCCCTATATACATACTATGTCCAGCTATTACAAACCTTGTTCAAATATTGTTTTGCAATACTAAAATATTGAAAAAATCTCACATATGTGTTAGTATACTAACACAGATAATTAAAACGAATTGAATTAGTTCTTCATGTATTAACAACCATAGATCACAAGAAATATGTTAAATGTAACAAACAAACAATATATGTATGTATTTACATCCACACAAAATTTATGCTCATACGCATAATGAGTAACATATAAAAGCATGTTGAAAGAAGCGTATAAACCTATACCAGGATAGTTATTAGCTCCCTCTATTCCGTGAGTGAACACAGAGATGAGATGGGTGCTCTATTTCCTTTTTCTATAAAATAAACTGATTAACAAAATAGATCCAGAGACATAGAAGCATGAAACAGACTGTGGAACCTCAGAGAGAAGGTGTGGGTGGGAAGATATCAACCAAAGAACTTGTATACCTATATGCATAACCCATGAACACAGACAATAGTGTGGTAAAGGCATGGGGTAGGGGGAGACAGTGGAATAAAAGGGGTCAATGGGGAAAACAGGAGACATCTATACTAATAAAAGAGTAATATGCTAATTAGCCCGGGAGACTTTCCAGGAGACCTTCCGGACATCCTTCCTGACAAGGTTATGGTGGTGGGGCCAAGGCAGAGGCAGTTAGGGGTGATCAGGCCAGCAGGGGGGTAGTTGGGGGAGAGCAGGCCGGCAGTGGGGGGAAGTTGGGAGCGATGTGGCTGGCAGGGGGGCAGTTGGAGGCGAGCAGGCCTGCAAGGGAGGCAGTTGGGGGTGAGAAGGCCAGTGAGGGGCAAGTTGGGAGTGAGCAGGCCAGCAGGCAGAATGGGTAGGAGCAATCAGGCAGGCAGGCAGGTGAACAGTTAGGAGACAGTGGTCCCAGATTGCGAGAGGGATGTCCGACTGCTGATTTAGGCCCAATCAAGCCTAAATCGGCAGTCAGACATCCCCCAAGGGGTCCAAGATTGGAGAGGGCGCAGGCCGTGCTGAGGGACACCTCCTCCAGCGCACAAATTTCATGCACTGGGCCACTGGTATGTAATACTGTCAATGATAAAGACTTTAAACAAAATAAAATAAAATGAGATTGATGAAAATCTGCCTAGGGCTTGATTTGAGCCATTTATGACTGTATATTGAAACTGTATAGACAAATATAAAGTGTGTGTGTGTGTGTGTGTGTGTGTGTGTGTGTGTGTGTGTGTGTGGCGGGGGGAGATGAGAGGAAAATAATTAGAGGTCACATTTATGTATCATTGCTCAATGAAGAAAATGTATCCTGAGCTGAGTCTCTTTAAAGGAAAAAGACCCTGGGATTTGTAATCAAGACAAGAAGAAGGAGAACCCAGGTACTGCATAACAAGGGAAACTGTCGTCTAACGAGGGACCGTGTAATAGGAATGAGAGTTAATGATAAGGTGGTTGAGGTAAGTTTTAGGAATAGAACATTTATTATTTATTTACACATAGGAAAATTGCAAAATTGAACTAGAATTATATTCTTCTAGGAGCTTATTTTACCTCCCTGAGATGGACTCCACCAGACCATCTCCTGGAAACAGTGACCTGAAGACAATAGCGTAAAGGCCTAGGCATGCTTTCATACATCTGTTCTCTACAATCTTTTTATTTCAACAGGTTAGAGGACGACGGGACACAGACAAGTGCAATATTCTTGGACAGAATTTAACTTCAGTGGAAGAGATGTTGTGTTCTAAATATGAGCAGAAGCACACAGCAAGAGCGTGGTGGCTGCTCAATACAACTCATTGTTCTCTAATTTTGAATGGGACACAGATAAGAGAGCATTGCAATCCTGTCAGTATAAGGAGGGAAAAGAATGCATCATTCATGCTTATTAGATTACCCATGTGCGTGTTCATTTAAAGCAGGAGTGGGGAATGTTAAGCCCACGGGCCACATTAGGCCCCAGAAATCAACTGGTCTGGCCCTTCCAAGGCATTAAGGGTGAGTTCATTAGATGTTTGGCCTGATACAGCAGGCTAATTCTTAAATTGATAATTTTATATGGCTCATGAATGATGTTATAAACATCCAAGTGGCCCTTGGCAGTAAAAAGGCTCCCCATCCTTGATAAAGAGTCATCACCTTAAAAAAAAGTCCATGAAACTAGACAATAAAGATTAGCATACTTGAGATTTACTGTATGAAAAAAAAAATTAAGTGATTCTTAAAAAAAAAATAAAGGTGGAAATCAAATGGTATATTTCTTTCTTGATCAAAATTTCCAATTGCCAAAAAGATATTAAAATGAGGTGTATATTACTAAGTTCATACTAAAATTATGTAAATCATGCTGAGTGTATTTGAGAATTTGTAATTAATAAGCCTTTTATGCCATATGGACCTGGTAGCCACTCACTAAAAATAGATAAATGTACTAAAAACAACTTACCACTATTTTTCCGCCCCCATCTAAAAATATAATTTAGATATTACAATTTTACTTGATCTTATTTATCTTCAACATTATCATATTAACTCCACAACTAATTATTTTATGAAAATTAAAATAAGAAAAGAATAAAAGAAACACCATTGCCAATAATAAATTGGAATGATACTCAACATTTAACCCTCTAATCAGATCACAATAAAGTAACATGTACCTGGTTTTTATTGGAATTTCACAAACTGGATAAAATTCTATGTGTCCTTTGCAGTCAAACAGGCCATGTTTTACTAATTGATCATATTCTTATTCACTTATATATTTCCAGGCTGAATTATGCCAGACCCATGTAAACACTTAAGAAACATCCTTTGGCCCTAGCCAGTTTTGCTTAGTGGATAGAGCATTGACCTGCAGACTGAAGGGTCCCAAGTTCCATTCTGGTCAAGGGCACATGCCCAGGTTGCAGGTTCGATCCCCAGTAGGGGGCGTGTAGAGGGCAGCCAATCAATTATTCTCTCTCATCATTGATGTTTCTGTCTTCCTTTCCATCTCCCTTCATCTCTGAAATCAATAAATGTATATAAAGAAATATTCTCCGAGTGCTGTCCCTCTGGGGAGCAGGCCTTCGCCTTTTCTTCCCCCCAGGACCTTACCTTTGCCCTTCTCTCTCCTAAGCTCCAAGGTGCCTTCTTTTGCTTCTGTAACTAGTTTCCTGAACCCACACAGCTCAGCTGGCTCACTACAGCTACCTCTGTAACGTTCTACATAAACTTTCTCTTATAGAATAATACTCTATGAATCAATGAGAAAATGAATGGAAGAGTAAGTTTTTAAAATTTCAGCTTATTAAGATAAAATTGACATGTAAAATGGTAAGATGTAGGTTTTTTTTTTTTTTAAATATATTTTATTGAGTTTTTTACAGAGAGGAAAGGAGAGAGATAGAGAGTTAGAAACGTCGATGAGAGAGAAACATCGATCAGCCGCCTCCTGCACACTCCCCACTGGGGATGTGCCCGCAACCCAGGTACATGCCCTTGACCGGAATCGAACCTGGGACCTTTCAGTCCGCAGGCCGACGCTCTATCCACTGAGCCAAACCGGTTTCGGCAAGATGTAGGGTTTTGATACATGTCCATATTTTGAAAAGATTTCCTCCCATAGAGTTAATTAACACTTCCATCACCTCATGTAATTAGCTTTTTTGTGTGTGTGTGTGTGAGAACATTTAAGGTCTATCCCCTTAGAAAATTTCACTTATCCAATACCATTATCAATTATAGTCATCATGCATCACATTAGATCATCAGACCTTATACCTGAAAGTTTGTACCCATTTACTAACCCCTTCCTATTTCCCCACCGGCAGCCCCTGGCCACTTTCTACTCTCGGTTTCTACAAGTTAATTTTTATTCTTTGGTTTCTATTTTCAGCAGAATTACCTTACTATGAACTGCAATAAAGTAAACTATACAGTATGTAAGGGGACCGGGAAATGATGACCAACTTTCCCAATCCTTGTATACCTTCCATACTTACACTCCAACTTGAACACTGGTACCTACTTTTATTAAATTGGGAGAGGTATACATTTAAAAATACACATGCAGATGTGGTGATAGAAAGACTGATGACATTAAAACTCATTCTGAGACACTGGGTGGCTCAACTTGGTGCAAAATTCCACCTAGCCACTGCCTGTGTGCTCCCTTCCCCCAGTTTACTCCTAGATCTCCACAGCCCATGTCAGGAATGGAGAGGAGTATTGGGGTACCCACCAGTTATCAGCAAAACAGCCAGCTGCAGGGCATGAGTTACCCTCTGCCTCAACCCTTGGCCAATGAGCCCTCAGGTTTGAGTCCTGGCTACAACATAGATCAGACTGTCTCTGACCATGTAACTAGATAGATAAACCAGAATTATTCTAGAATTTCAATGCATCAGAAACTATATATTATCACTTCACTCAAAAGGCAAGCACATCTCATCACTACTCATATTTGGAGTCCTTCCAACTTTTATGTCCTTTGGATGTGGTAGACTAACTTAAGGGCACTAGCCAAGTGGAACAAATGTCATATCTAAGAGAAGACCTGGACACATGTGGCTAGGAGTCACAGGGCTAATATTTTTAAAACTATTTCATTGCTTTCTTGTATTTATTATATTTTAATTAATTTCTTTAATATTTCATGAATCTGAACAAGTTTCAAGGAAACAATTTTGAATATTAAAAATACTTTAAATGGAAAGATTTTTATAACAGAAACTTTCAAAAGCACTCAAAGTTAACTCTATACAATAAAGAGGTAATATGCAAATTGACCCTCACACTCTCGCATCATCAATAAGATGTCCACCCCCATGTCACCACAAGATGGCCACCCCCACGTCATCACAAGATGGCTGCCCCCACATTGCCACAATATCGCTGCACACATCATCATAAGATGGCTGCTGCAAATTAGCCGCCCCCACGTCATCACAAGATGGCCACCCTCAAATCATCACAAGATGGCCACCCCCACATTGTCAGAAGATGGCCTGCAGGAGAGTTGCAATTGGGGGGGACCAGGTCTACAGGGGAGGGCAGTTGGGGGCAAGATCAGGCCGGCAGGGGAGGGCAGCTGGGAGTGACCAGGTCGGCAGGAGAGGGCAGTTGGGGGCAATTGGGCTGGCAGGGAGTGCAGTTGGGGGCGATCGAGCCAAGAGGGGAGCAGTTAGGTATCACAGGGCCTCTAGTACATAAATAAGAGATTATAAGTCTACTCATCATTATTAAAATCATTCTTAAAATCCTTATTTGAAGAAAACCTTTAACAGAAATAGAGTATAATGATAGTATAAATGAGTAAGTGCATAAACAGACAAACTGACCAATAAACTGACAAACAAAAATAAATGTCTGTGGATATAAAAACAGAAAAATACTATGTAGTATCATTTGGTATATGAGAAATCAATGGTACATTTATCAACACATGAACTAGAATAAAATACAAATTTTATTAATTTTCAAAAAACGTGTTAGTAAGTAATTATCCTTTTACATTTCACAAACAAGATGCTTTAAACAAGCCATAGGAGTTGTTTAGCACAGAGATTGGTTACATCAATGTGCCCATTCTGATCAAGCCACAGTAGCTGCCTGGAGAGATTCAGTGGGAGGGTCTTTCCCAGACTCCAGGGGAAGGAATGCAATGATTCATTACCAGACAGCAGGCTGACTCACTTAAACACAATTTGCTCATATTTATGTCTTTGGAAGAAGTAATTGGACATGGACATTGTCATTTCAAAAGTAAATGCCTTTCTTGAGAATCATGTGTACTGAACCACACTGTTCCTCACACTGTGAGATTCTCTCCTCTCAAACAGTAAAATTCCAGGGAGAGGGAATGAATGGTCTCATATGCTTGTTACTAATATTTTTCAGAGTGCTCACTGTGCATTAATAACTGAAGGCTTTAGGATCAAGTCCATAATAAACTTCCAAGGCCACATCATGAGGCAATAAACTCAGGAAAAGCATAGAATGAATTACATTAGTTTTTGGAAACAACACAGAATCATTCATGTTTTGCATAATGTTGCCTCAAAATCTGGATGGCTTTACCAAGAGTTCTTATTCTTTATTAAGAAAAATTGCATAGCACTTCCTACAATTCTCCAAACTGTCAAAGCCACAGCCTCTTTCTCTTCCTTTTTTATAAATTGTGGCCTTCTACCATACTCCAGACACTATTATAGTAGGGCTACTCAACTATTTTAATACATAATTTCTCTCATATTATGCAATATGTATACTCCCAAAGTCTGCAATATTAAAGAGTATTTTACAAGTCTGTAAAGTTTTACTGTCATCCTACAAAAGTTATTCTTTTATGAAAATATACATTCTTTGAACTTGAAAAATATAATCACCATTAAAATTAATAATACAGAATTAGTTCGATAATTAACAAAGTACTGTGTAAACATTATTTACATATTTGATACTCAAAGATTAATTAAATACTTATTACCAGAAAATAGATAAGAGGATTTAATGAAAACAAAGCAAAGGATTCATGTGATTGTCAGTTCTGTGTTCTAAGAAGCCAAGAGTATCCCATGAGAGACTTTAAAGCACTCTCAGCCAACCATGAAATAGTGCAGCTGATCACATGGTTGTGTTTGTTATAAATAATGAAATCCAAATTAGTCCTCATAATTGCAAAGTGATATATTGTTAAGGAAAGTGAAATTATTCAATGAAGCATTTCAAAAGTTTATTATGATCAATATGGCAGATACAGGTGGAAGAATACAATTGTATTAGAAAAAAACACTGTGTATCATCATAATTGCATTTTTCAAAAATCTCTATTTTAAAAATTATGTATAATATTATTTCTAAATGGTTTATAATTTTTTTCAAATTTTCTTAGAGAAACAATTCCTATAAATGCTTCCAAGATAAAAGATAAAGAGAAAAACTTAATAAAACAAAACTATTTGAAGATGGCAGTCACCTGCTTCAATTACAAATTTAAAGGTCATGTCTTTATGCTATGTAGAACAAATTAATTAAAACACATAGTTCAGACATCAAATTTTCTGCAAATTATCTTTACCTAATTCTTAAGTGAATAAAACAAAAACCTTTTATTTTATATTAATTCATTTTATATTAAAAATAAGTAATAAATTCATAAAGTTAGGCATAAGAACAAAAGACGTAATATATATAAAATTGCTAATAAGTGTTTCATCAGTGTGTTGTGCAAAATTTTCTCATTTCATGAAAAGATTTCAAAAAATTGCTAAATGAAAATGTAATTAAAATCAAACTTTAACAGTGGGTAGAGTGAGATTTTCTTTAAAATGTTTTGGCCATTAAAAATTCCATAACAAAGAAAATGCCATGGATCTGATAAAATGAAATCACCTACACTTTGGATTAAAAAAAAAAAAAAACAAGCAACAACACAGAATAATGAGCGAGGAAAAATAAATCTATATTTATTTTATAAATCCAGAAGACTTCCAAAGTATCAAACAGGCAAATCATCAGCCATAATCACCACAATGGTATGTGTTTTACTGACTTATCATTGTGGATAACTCAATTTTAAGATACTTTTGAAACTTGTTTATATTTTTGTTAAATTTTTAAATACCCATGCCATTTTAATTAACAAGTGTGAAAGTCTTGTAACAGTGCATATCTTTCCACCATCAATAGAACAGAAGCATGCAATCTAAAAGGAAACAGATCTTATGCTTCATCTCTACTTATCAATTTAGTAATAATGCCTTTTTAAATGATATTGAATCCTAAGTACAGCACATAAAATTAAATAACAAAATTAAACTAACAAAAATTAAACTAACAAAAAGTACTTATTTTTACATTTCCCAAACAACAAATATTAAGATAATCCAAAAAGTAGATTTGGTATTTAGATTAGCTAAAGGAATTGTGCTATAAATAGATTTATTGGCCAAGTTTGTGAGAGACTCAAAATGGTATCCACCAGTCCCTTGGCAATTACATAGACTCTTCATAGATCACATCTTTCTCAGTGACTCCTAGTTTTAAACAGAGATATTTAAAAAGTTGGATAATAATACTGTAAACTTATATAATGAATTCAGAATATACATATATATGTACTATATATAATATTAAAAGATAAAAGTATCTTATAGCATTGGAATCAGACAAAATCAGACAAGAAAAAATGATGAAGGAATTCGAGAGCAATTGCTACTGTTTCGGAAATTCCAGAAGAGATTCCTAAAAAATGTAAGGAATACAATTTAATTGGCCAAGAAATATTGTTTTCTATATTCCATTTTATGCACAGCACTATAATGTGTATGATACAGATTAATTAAAATCAAGAAATTATTATTTTAATCACATTTATCCTTTAAAATTATAACTTTTTTCTTTTATACTTTATTCTATTATTTACTTTTTCAATTCTATTTTTCATTCAAATAGTGGACTAGTGTTTGCTTTAACGTTTAATTTATGAAGATGGGACACATGGCAAAGCTAATCCAATCATTTATTGAGTTGTGTGTTCTTTTTACAGAGATATTTACACACACACACACACATACACACACACAGAGTGCTTTATATAACACTATTTATTTTATACAGACATTGTGTCATGATTATTTCAGACTGAGATTCCAAGAAATTTGTTCAAAATTATGCAATAGTAAATGAGAAAAAGGAACCACAGGCCAAAGTCATCTGATAAATATCATGTATTATTTCAATACATTATAAATTTCTTTATAAATTATGGCTAAATAATTGAGAGGAGTATCATTATTTTAATAATATTAAATAAGTAATCTATTAAATGGGAGCTCTATGGCCCTTTTTTTAGCTTTAGTTGCTACTCTAACTCCTCTGAAGATTACTAAGCAGGTCTAGGTACAAACTAAACATAATGTTTTATAGGAATTCCTATCTTTAATAATCCAGGCCCCTTTAACTAAACCACTGATATGTTACTTTTCTTATATTTCATTTAGTGTTGCTGATTTCCAGAGCTTTTATATAGTTCAGCCTACTAATTGATGTATATAAACTTAATTCAAAAAGTGCAAGAAATAGAAATGTATAGAATATATATTCAGAATAGAGAAAAGATGCATTATCCCTCAAATGAAAATAATATACAAATGGAATCAGAATCTGTGATGCAGACATTTCCATAATTATTTTTTTATCCTTGAATTCATATTTTATGGATCTTGTAAGATGTTAGCATAAGTGGATATTGATAAAGTCCATCAACATTTTTCTAAATCATGGAAGTTTGGCTGTGAGTAATAAAACTCAAAACACTAAGTTTCTTGGATAATTTTAATGTTTGAAGCTGAGTAATTTAGAGAAAGCAAACTTTAGCCATTATAAGAGAGTACTTTGACATTCATGTCAACAGGGCTTAAGTCAGCATGTCTCTTCTGATAGTGCAATTTGCTTGGCTTTATATTGTCCATTATAATTCCACTTTCTTGCTAAGTCGATACAATTATATTACTACAGGGACTTCATTACGGGCACAGGGAGGCAGCAGCTGAGGTACACAATTTTCCTCCTGTGATGCAGCACTACTAAACAGTTATTGGAATGATGGTCTGCAAAGGGGCAATAAAAGTTGTTGTCTTAAACATTGTTATGCCATTATATCATCTGACAAAAGATAGTCAAAACTTTAAAAAATGTTTATGCCATGGAAATTTTGCTTTGAGAAGCATTCTGATTTAGGAAGGGTATTCCATAGGGGTTGTTTCTCATTTATTCATTTAAACATAATTCAGAATACACATTATCTCTCGACGGTAGATTCCTGGTGTGAAATTTGAGAGAACTAGAATTTATGGGTATCTGATATGCCTCTAAATAAATGTGTAACAATGAAGAATAATGGAATTCTTCTTCTTGATTAGATTGCTGTTTGCTCACAACAATACCAATTTTAGAACTAAAGCTGACATTTTATGCTGATGTAGCCCAGTATTTTTTCTTACCATCATAGCTTTAAACTATATGTTTGGATTCATATGCATAATTCTACTTTCAAGTGGCATACTAATTGATTCCTTTCTTAATTATAGGAGGTTTAGCTCTTCTGAGTTTTATGCTTTATTTTCTGCCATCTGCTCTGGTACAATATATCTCATACACATTACTAAGTCTTAAAAACTTGGCATTTTTTACTACTTTTCTTATTCTCAAAAACAAGAATGACTATTAAAAAAACACACTTTCCAACAGACACGTCAAAGATTAATAGTCATGAAATTTCTCTAGCAAAATTTACGGTTATTTTCTACAAATTTTCATTTTAAGTTACATTGACATTTGACTAAGTTTTACTGTTGACTACGTGTCAGGAACCGAGATGGGCTCAGAGATCTCAAATTTCTGAAAGAAACAGGATTGTCCCTTAAAGGTGCTCAGAGTTTCCAGCAGTTCTCAACCTGTAGGTTGCGACCCCTTTGGGGGTCGAACGACCCTTTCGCAGGGGTCTCCTAAGACCATCGGAAAACACATATATAATTACATATTGTTTTTGTGGTTAATCACTATGCTTTAATTATGTTCAATTTGTAACAATGAAATTGGGGGTCACCACAACATGAGGAACTGTATTAAAGGGTCGTGGCATTAGGAAGGTTGAGAACCACTGAGTTAGACCAGTAGAGATATAATGACAGTACAGCCCAGTGTCTTTCTGCACTCCCTAACCCAATGATATGACTCACTTATCATTAGGTAATTTAATGACCAATTTAACCAAGTATCCTATATAATAAAAGCCCAGTGACCATAACGGGGTAACAATCAGAACAACCGCTTGACCAGTCACTATGGGAAGCGTTGACCACCCCTCTGTCCCTCTCCTCCCCCCAACAACCCAGTCTGTAGGCTCGAATCACCAAATGGTGAATGGGGAACCAGGGTGGGTGATGGCGGGGCAGGACTGGGGACTGGAAAGTGGGAGGAACGGCCAACCTCTTGGTCCCTTCCCCGAGCCCGCAGGCTTCGATCACCAGATGGCAAGTGGGGAACCATGGGGAACCGGGGTGGGTGGTGGTGGTGGAGCGGGACTGGTGAGGGGAACCAGGTGGGTGGCAGTGGTGGGGGAGGAAGGGACTGGGGACTGGTGAATGGGAAGAAGATGGCCCTGATAGCAGGCTAGGCCTAGGGACCTTATCCATGCACAATTTCATGCCCTGGGCCTCTAGCAAGGTCTATAATATGTGAATCTAATGGCTTTTTTCTTTGCTTCTCTTGCCTGTCACATAGTGGCTTCAGGTAGGTACTGGAATATCTTTGTCAAATAAATAATTTCAACTACATTTGCCCTTATGCAGTAAGCTGAATAGGCTCCATCGTTCCAAAGGTGTCCATGTTCTAATCCCTAGAACTCATGACTATATTGTCTTACTTGGAAAAGAGACTTTGCAGAGGGAATTAAACTAAGGATGTGGGATGCAAAGATGATTCTCAACTGTCACAAAGTTCCTTTTATGAGGAAAGAGGGAAGATCAGCATTAATAGAAAGAGATATGAGATATGGTGACAGAAATAAGTGAAAAACAGTATTGTAGTTTTACTGAGAAATGGTCCTGTGTTGGAACCTGTCATATACTGAAGCATTTTACACTGGATTGGGTTTTATCCCCAGAGTCACAGCCTACGCCTCCAAAGGAACAGGCTAACTTTCAATCCTGGCTAATTATTTGACAGAGAGCAGTTTCCTGACTTGTCTGTATCAAAATTAACTAGAGAGCTTTCCTAATGGGCCTCACCCTCAGAGTTTGGGGTTAGAATCCAAGAAAGAGCATTTAACAAGCTTCTGGATGATGTTCATTTTACTGGTCCAAAAGACCAGAATGGAAGAAACCCTAATGCAGTGAAAAATATGAAACACAGATCTAGGTTCGTATATCTTTTACTTTCTAGCTATAAAATTACTTAACTCCAGTAACTTTCAGCTTCCTTTTTTGTCCAAACAATCTCACAAGTCTGTTGAGATAATAAAACAATAATTTATTCATAAAAATTTAAGTAAGAATGTTAGGTCATATAAAACATGGTAACTGTAGTTAATAAAAGCCAACCATTTATGCCTATGATAATGTTATTTAATTCTCTGGATGGTTTTCTGTGGATAAATAAAGTATTTACTTGCCATTTTCTATGCTCTCAGTATGTACATTTGTTACTTTTAAAATTAAAAATATGCATGCATGCATGAACAAATGTGTGTGCACTGTGTATGTATGTTTGTGTAGAAATTTTAACAATTAGATGGACTGAAATAATTGTTTCCTGATTTGAGAACTAAATCTTAATGCTCTCATTTAACCTTTTTTTTCTTTTAAAATTTTTTTGCATTCCTACTTTACAATGACACTGCTATATATACATTGTTATAGTTTTTTTGTGAAAATACAATAGATACTCATTATGGAGAAAAGCAGAATTTATCCTTAATCAGTAAAACAGTAGTTTACTTACTTTAGATCTTTTCTATAATAAATTCTTGTATAATGATCCAATTTTAACTTTTTATATCATATAAATGGTTTTATTGTGTGTGCTTTGCTTTCTAATTTATTATCACCTTAACTTTTTTTCACATCAATAATGATGATGAATGCAACTGGGATTAATTAGTTCCACTGTTTCATGTTTCCCATTAGGCTTTTTTCTCCTGAAGAACTGCTGTCATTCATTATCCTTTGTTTAAAGCCCTTTAGGCAAAAGGAAATACAAATCTTTTGAAAAGAGCAGTGTTTTGTTATTTCTTTAGAAAACATACTAAACAGTCCCTCAAAGTCAAGGTATATCTATACTTGGCAAGTTTCTAAACAAGTACATACCGGACAAATGCCTGTGCCTTATGCATGTTGTGTGAGCATGTGTATTCACACACATATAAATATAACACACACACACACACACACACACACACACACACACACACTCACACACTGACACGCAGCTGAAAGGGAAAGGAATGGATCCATAGTTAGAATGATAATGACACAGCATGTTTTAGTGACAGGACAGTGGTGGATTCTAAGTGCAGCTGCTCTCGGATCCAACAGAGCTCCACCAATGAGCAGCTGACTGGCCTTGAGCAAATACCATCTGTCTGCAACTTCTCTTCTATAACAATTAAGGCATCAAATTGTTCAAAGTCTCAAGCCCCTCCACCTCGAATATGCTGTGATTTGGCCTTGGTAGAATGCCTACAGGAGAAAATCATGCAATAGCTTATAGAGTAAACAAGAGTGGAGCCTCACTCAATGAGCAGTAAATGAAATTGTTCTGATCATTTTCACATTTTTAAAAATGCCAGTCTGCCACGTGAACGTAGCAGATGTCCTGAACTCGATATCAATTTGACCAAAGAGAAACTTTTAGGACTGTTTAGTACGTAGGGAAAAGAACAGACCTACTCAAAATGAAGGAAAACTGTGTGTTCAAGAAGACACCACAAGTGGACAGCCCTTGGCCCACGGGCACATCAGTTTACAGTGTTAAATAATGAGAGGAATAAAGCCTGCCACCGTCAGACAGATGGACTTTGAATCCTCGGGACAGGCTGTGGTCTTTATCTTATTTAGTACCTGTCATGATGATGGGTGAAAATATACTCCGCAGTCTGTAAGCCTTCCATCTTAATGGATTGATAGCCCCAGATGTGGCCCTTTATGACTGGCTTCCAGCAAAATATTTTACAGAGCCTCCCCAATTAGACCAGGAATTCTTGGCAGAGGTAGGAACTTTGCATTAACCTCCTTCTATCCAGCACATGGGATAACACTACCATAAAAACTGTTTCAGAGCAAGTATGATTGAATGGTAAATTCATTTGTATGTAAGCAGATTTAATAAAAGATAACTGTATCATTCAATAATAAAAATAATTTGATCTGTTAATGAGCATTTTGATGTACCCAACATATACTTCATTATAATTTTTCATAGGAGGTATTTCCACATGGCTTAAGAAGCAATGAAGGTTATGGGATTTTTTGGAATATTGTTTATTTTTTGTTCTTTGCAAACTAAGAGAGACAAGTACCATACGATTTCACTCATGTGTGGAATCTAATGAACAAACTGAACTAACAAGCAAAATAGAGACAGACTCATCGATAGAGAGTAGGCTGACAGCTCTGGAGGTAGGGGAGAGGGTGGGAGAGGGGCTGGAAGGATTGAACAAAAAAGAAAAAAAGAGGAATAACTCGTGGTCAGGGACAATAGGGTGGTGACTGGTGGGGTGGATGGAGGAAGACTTAGCGGGGATAAATGGTGAGAGAGGAAAATAAAATAAAAAAAGAGGGGAAAAGAAATAGCACAAGAATACATTTCATTTCACAGTCAAGAAAACTGAGAACCTGATAAATTGTGTCACTTGAGCAGTCACTTGAGCAGTCACACAGCAAGTTCAAATTCCAAAGAATGGTTGTCATCTATGTAAATATTATAGTTCTGTTCATTCAAAAAGAGGTTTTTTTCCCCCTATTAAAAATACTACTGAAGGGGGTTTAGCATTCAAACTATAGAAGAAATGGGTCTTGCCCTCCAGTAGCTTTAAAGTAACAGCATTTATATAATAGGGGGATTTTAAATAAGGTCATAATGAAGAGTGTAGGTTGTTTATTTCAGGTAAAAATTAAATCTTCATTTAAGTTTGTATTGTGAGATACAAAGATCCACAAATGGAATTTAGATATGATTGATACTTTCTCTTGCCACTAACATGAACTTGGGTTTTGTTCTCTGTAAGGTCTTCATGTCACCTTCTTTCCATGATAGTGGGTTTTAATTTGTCACCAACTTTCAAATACGGCGATGCTGCTTTCTTCTGAGAAATCCCATTCTATCTGATGACTAAGCTTCTTGAGGTCAGGTCCCTGTCTTATCTTTGGTTGGTGCTTTACAGAAAACTATGAATTTTTCACTACATTGTAAATATTCAAAAACCATATGATGAAATGCTTTAGTTATTCATGACCTGCTGATTGCTTTGTCAAAGTAAGATTGCATAACAGCACATCTCACATTGTTAAAAAGATTCCTAGCAATTATTCAATTTTCTATACAATGCAGTCCCACTAAAGCTCAGAAGCCACACTTTATTCCCAGAGAAATTATTGTTTACTTAAAATATACCGCTCTCATTTGTTACGATTGTTTAAAATATATTTTTATTGATTCCAGAGAGGAAGGGACAGGGAGGGAGAAACATCACTAATGAGAATCATTGATCGGCTTGTTTCCTGTGCGAACCCTGCTGGAGATTGAGCCTGCAACTGGGGCATGTGCCCTGACTGGGAATCAAACCCTGACCTCCTGGTTCATAGGTCAACGCTCAACCACTGAGCCATGCTGGCCAGGCTGTTACTATGTTTTTTACCTATGAAACATATCAAAATGTTAACGTGATGTTAGGATGTCATTTTCTATATTAAGCAGGGTACAAACTGAAAAGGATGACAAATCACATTCACTCAGTTGCCAGACTGAATTGATCCCCAGTGGCTGCCGGGAGTGTGTATTTTTTTGTTTGTTTTTTTGTTGTTTTTTTCCAGAGGAATCCTGAGCCCAGTGTAGGCTAGCAGGAAAGCACAGCAAGATCAATTACTGATGTCTGCCATGGGCATAGGGGAGAGTGAGTGACAATACATAAGCCATGACTTTTCTTATCTGTGCAATAGAGCTTAAACTGTGTAGTCATTTCAATGGAGAGATAGGCATATCCTTGCCAGACGACTGCCAGGACAGGTACAATGAACTCCAAGAATGTAGCCCGACTTTTGGGAACCTCATATTCCAATGAGGAGATAACAGACCTCCTAAGGATGGTCATTCCCCAGAATACTATTGTCAAAGTAACAGAATGCCATTGTTCGTACTATTATATCCAGTACTGAGCCTTTCTGAGCATCGACTGCTATACCTGTCTCTAGAACATTTGAAAAAATAGCCAAGAGAGAATTATTTGTTACTTTTACTGAAATGCATTCTGCTGCATCCCTAGATGTAAAAAAGGGAATCTCCATTTTACAAAGTAAAAAACGAAAATTCAAAAAGTTCATGTTTGATTCCACAGCCTTCTGATGTCCCCTTATTTTAGGATATAATCTCCAAACACAAATACGGGGATCACATTGACTAACAGTAAATGCTGTTAGTAAAGTGCTGTGTTTGTACCAAACAAATATTATGTAATGCCTTTATGATTACTTACCGTCTGCTTTTAACCTCAATCTTGCTTTCTGATTTTGAAGGAATTTAGTAAGCTGAGTGCGATTACCATTTCTAAGTTTGATAGATGCCTTATTTTCAATATCTTGGTTTTGGACTATACTCTGGCTCCAATTAACTTGCCAAAAAGATTCAACAGAACACTAATCACTTTGCCCAGAGAAATCTTTCCTTGAAATGTAAAAACCCATAAGTAACAATCAAATCCTAGCTCCATAATATTTGGTATAATCTAGAATTTTACTTATTCATGGTTGGTATCAAAGAGAAACAGTCATAAAAGTAATTTAATTTCTTAATTGTAGATACAGGCAATGTTCCATTAGGAATTGTGAAATATCATTTTGAGGAATTGGAGTCAAGATTAACATGCTTATGTTAGAAAATATCCTGGAATTTTATGTAGCACTTAAAAAAAATAAATGAATATTATGGATTTTTGCCAAAATTCAAAGATAAAGTAAGTATTGCCTTCTAATTCTGTTACTTTATTCACCTTATATACAATTAAATAAACAATCACAGTTTCTAAAAAACATTCTTATAATATGCCAAAAAAGTGAGAATCATTCTTTATACCTCCCTCTACATCAGGACTACATCTAATTTATCAGCAAGTTTTGACAATTGTACTTTTAAAATATATCATTGACAAATCTATTTTTATCCTACTTTTCTACTGCCATGTAGACATAAGATAAAATCAACCCATTCTAATATTGCTAAAATAGTCCCTTTATTTTGACCCCTTTTATAATTGTCCTATCACCTCCAATTTATTACGTATGACTTGCTTTCAACATGTCTGATGATGCCATGTTCTTGCCTCAGATACACCAATGGTTTCCTGTTGTAGTCCTTACTAGTTTCTACACCCCTCAACTCATACCACCTCCTTCTATATAAGTTCTAGCTATTAGGGTCTTACTAGTAGCCCAGTGCATGAAATTCATGCACATTAAAAGGGAATTAATTAGCAAAATATTTTAATATTGCTATTTGCCCTTTCTCTATAATAGAAGTGTGAGAGATGAAAGGAAATTAGTAAAATGCATATGAAAATAATATATAAATTTATTAATAAAAAGTAACAAAAGGATATAACAACAACAGAGTTATGATATAAAAATGACAAAAACATGATATGAAAACAACAAAAACATGATATAAAAAATGATACAAAAACAACAGTGATGCAATGACTGATAAAGTGATCAACTTATTCTAATATCCCCCTGTACACTGCATTAAGAGTGAAAACACTTTCAGAGTGCTTGACTAATTTCCCTTGTGCTGTGAACTTGAGAGAAAGCAACATATAACTGACCATGTGAGAAAACGGGTTCAGGTAGGACTATGCCTACTCTGTCTAGAGTTTGTCCTTGTGATTTATTAATAGTCATCACAAATGCTGGCATCACGGAAAACCATCGTCGAATCAATTTAAATGGGAGGCCAGTGTCAGATGGGGGCAAATTAATTCTTGGAATCAGAACAACCTCTCCCTCTGCAGATCCTGTTAATACTTCAGCTTCGATAATGTTAGGTCCTAATCATTTGATAATAAACCTGGTACCATTACAAAGAACCCATTTACTATTGAGATTTTTCAATAGCATGATGATTTCACCACTTTCAATTTTAATTTATGACACGGCATTCCCAAAGGAGTAATACTATTAAGAAATTCAATGGCAAAATTTTCCTTTTCAGCATCATCTGTTGAATCAATGGAATCATCACTCAAATATGTGTGAAAATCTCCATCAAGTATATCCAAAATGTATTCATTTAATTACTGGGGATTTCAATAATACCCATTCCTAAATGAAAACGGCTATCAAGTTTGCCATCTCCAAGTTTTACTAACCATTCACTATAAGCAGAAATCTCTGATCTCATATTTGTTGTAAGAGACAACTTTCTGAAACATCCCCAAACATTGCAGTACTTTAAAATCATTTGTAATATGGCTGGTCATGTAGCATGCGGTACAATATTAAGACATTGTCAAAAATCCCTCCAAGAAGGAGAACTTTCCCACCAAATACAACATTCAATTTCATAATTTATCCTAGTAATCTGTCTATGGCGTTTATAGCATGACTGGATGTCATGGTGCATTCATCAATAATGAGAAGTTAGGCCGTTTCAATAGTTTTAGCAACTTCACTGTTTATATCGTCTAGAAATTGAAGTTTCATTTAATGGAATCCGTAATTTATATTAGGAATGAAAGGTTCTTCCACTGGGAGGTAAATTTGCAGCAATTCCTGTAGACACTGTGGGTAAAACAGTACTACCACGACCTCTAATACAATGTATTAAAACTTTATAAAGATATACCTCCACGCTCCAAGGGCCGGTCTTGCCTCAAACCTCGCCCTTACAGAAACAGCTCAGGGATGTCGCAGCTGTGGCTAAGAGGACCCAGGACTCAGTGCGTCCACGCTCCGAGAGCGGGTTCCTGCCTGAAACCTCGCTGCCCTTGCAGGAAACAGCTTGGGGAGGGTGCAGCCATTTCCCAGACAACCCCTGCAGGGTTGTCTTCCTTCCAGTTGGTCAAGCCTCGGTCGTGATGTTACACCCAGGGTTTTTATATAAATAGATAGTTCCTCAACACCACGAAGAGCTTTAGATCCTTGAAGGCCTAGTCTATGCAGTTCCCACTACCTGTAATGTTCCTGCCCTCACTTCTCAGCATGCTGGCTCCTTCTCACCTTCCTGCATCTTCAGTATCAACCACGTGTTATGCGAGTATATCACTTGAATTACCCCATTTTTCTCTCCTAGCAGTCTAATTTGTCATAGGTCTTCAAGAGAAAAACAAAACACCAACACAATTGTTTGTTTACTATTTCTTTCTACTAGAGTAAAATTCTAAATGGAAAGGTACAGAGATATTTTATTTACCACAGTACATGCAGTACCCATCAACATGTCTGGCATATATTAAGGGATAAATACTTATGTGTGGGAAGGCAAGTAAGAAGGAATCCTATGGTGTGGCTTGTTGTTACTGTTACTGTGGTTGGTAGTGTTCTATCATGTGATGGTGATGAGTTGTTTGCCTATTTGTGGAAAGTTTTTACAGTTGAGACTATTAAGTATTGAGTAAATTACCCAGTAAGTAGAGAAGCCAGGATATAATTCACTATATCAGGCCATATTGTTACTTCTAATAGTACATGGTACTGTTTTCATATTCATCATATAGTCAATGGGAAAACTACTGGTTCCACTGTTCACTGACTGTGCTTTATCCTCAATTTTCTTATCTATAAACTGGCTCTATTGACTTCCATCTTATGGACCTCTTTTGGATATTGATGAAAGCTGTAAATATATACATACATATAAATAAATGGGCATATAACAAAAATTAAATAAAATAAAATTTTGTCTCTTACATTTCCTAATAATTATCAGCATAAATTTAGTTGCTTTTGGTTTTCAAAGAGTTAACTGTCCCTAAGATAGTAATTTCCAGCAATGATAATTTTTATCTCTGCACCAAGATTGCTTAAATATAACTTGTATTTAGTCTCTATATCTTTCAAAGTCTATAGTAGATTCCATCTCCTATACTATTAATTCATTCAATTTGGTAATTCAATACAGCTAATGTCCTAATTTAAAACAATTAATTTTCAAACTTGGCAGCAGTTTTAATACACATGAACTCTTGAATGCCGCCCAAATTGACAATTTCAATTCACTATCCAAACTCTGAGGCCCAGCAAAATGAAATAAAGTGACAATTACCAAATAGCTAGAAAAAATTTTGAGCTCAGCTTGTGGGATTTACATGATCAAGTAAAGAGAAATGGGAGATGAAAAGTTTCCAAGTGCACAAGCTTTTCAGGCTTATCTCGACCATTGTGTTAACACTGACAGATGGAAGCACATATACAAACTATACACATGTGCCCTGTGTAAACTTAGAAATCTATTTTCAGAGCATTACTCTAGAACATTTTTTAATTGTAGTTGAAAAATGTGATTGGGCCACTTGTAAAGGAATAATCAATTGTTCCTGCTGTAAGGGACAAAAAAAAAACAACAAAAAAATAGGTTTCTGAAAGTTTCCAATGACCGATAAGGAAGGTTATATGAATCTAAAAATGCAGACTAAGATTGTATGTAGTGTGATCAATATTGTCAACAGGAAAAGTACATCCTACTCCTTTGTCACTTGATTTCTGGAAACACAACAAAACGATAATTACAATATAAAGATTCTAAAAAGCTACTTTTCAAAAGTGAATTGCCAAAGCTCTTCTCATAGTATAATGAAAATAACATATAACACAGCTTTCTACAAATTCATTTCAACTTATGTGCTTTATTTGAGAATTTTAAAGTGTTGTAAATCCCAGCATGTCATTTTAAAGTTTTGGACTTGAAAAAAATGTCAAAAAGAAGAAGATACAACTTCTCCAAGATCATGAATATTACAAGATAAAACAGAATGTTTTGTACAATTTAGATGCAAGTAGACTCATGTGACTGTATAATAGGAAAAAGAAATTGGATCAAACAATTCCACGTTTAAAATTCCTTACAGATGATGGATGGATTTTTACTTGTGTTGTTTCATTTTTTTTTGTATGATGAAATGATCAAATGTTTCTATTAGAATGACTTTTAAACCTTCTAAATAATTATGTATAATTTTATTTTTTTGGAAAGACAATTTAAATATTTCAATGTTTGCCTTTAACTAAATATAAATTCCATTTGAAATTGTAATAATATGGAACTGAGCTCATTATTTAAGAATAAACAGGTTTTTACCTGTGTTGATATTTAGTCTATTAACTTATTCTCTTATTTCAATATTATATAATAATAATGCTGGAATTATAATAAAATGAATTCATTGCTTAATTGAAAATAACCTTGGAACAGTACCAAATTATGTCAACAGAAGTTTTCAAGTGATAATTTCTGCCACCAGATGTCTATAAACCACTTTGAAACCCCTGGAAGGAAAATGTTAGATAAATATGTAATACCATAATTTTCTTTGAAAAAGTCTTACTTAGGCCTCCTGGTGCAATGAGAAGTACCTCATGAAAAAATAAAGTTTAATTGAATATATTGAGGTAAATTTCCCCCAGTGATCAAGACTATACAAGGTTTAGATATGAGAATGTCACCGTGTTATTCAGCCCTTTAAAACCCAGCATTTCTGATACAACATTTTAAAACATGGTACTCAGAATTGAAGCCAGGGCTAAATTTGTTTCCTAAGAATTAATAAAGGTGCTTTCACAAAGAATAGTGGCTTATATATTCTTACATTTTTTTAGGTAGTACAATAAAGAAAAGAGTCCGAAGGAGAGGAGGCAGCAGGAACATGGTGAAGAAGAGTTATTCATTTATACATAATCTGATTCTACTATACATAATCAGTCTGATAGATTTGCACACCCTGATTTAATGAATCAGCAAATAAACTCAAGATAAATAAGAGAATACTAGATTGGGAACTTATAAGTCTGCTCAGTGTGGAGATTTCAACTGCTACACTTTTATTTCAATTGGCATATTGTGGGGATCTATAAAGTTTAAGGCATGGACTCAGGCCCAGCGGAAAATGCACAATGAGTAGGTACATTTCTGGATGCCAGGTCAGAGTCACTCTTTTAAGCGGGGATTCAGGGTTCACAGAGAACCTGTATATACAGCAAAAAGTGTGTTCCATAAAAGATAGATACATCTATTAGAAGGCCTTTTAGTGCATAGACATTGTCACAAGTGAGGGAAGATTCAAATCTGAAAGTTTTACCTAGAGTTACATAAGAGTTCACAGAAGCACACACATGAAGACATAGATTGTGCCTTCAGAAACTGAACTATAAGTTGAAGATTCAAATGCATGGTAGTCATAATTAAATGATCAAATAATATTAACGGGATTGCAACCCAGGTTTGTTTACAATATACATTTAAACTTGAAACCAGCTATCTCCTTTAAAAATTAAATTTGCTAACTAGTTTGATACCATGACTTGTTTGATACAAAAGATTTACATGTATTTTTAATAATAGAAATAAGCAAAAATAGGGGATGTGATATTTTGTTTTAAAATAGTAAAAAACACACAAAAAACCACAACAATAATCATAAGCTTAATAGAGATCCAGGGGTTAGAATTACCTAAAATATTTAAGTATTATCTTTACCAAGTTTTATTAATTTATTTTTCATTAAAAAATCTTTGACTCCAAAGTGATACTTAATGTGAAACATCTGAACACTGATTCCCCACCTTTAGCAGGCCTATCATTTTTCCTTTGGGAAACAGTCTTTGCTACCTCATAGGGATAGGCTAAGGGAGTGTGTGTGTGTGTGTGTGTGTGTGTGTGGCGGGGTGGGGTGGAGGGGCGGTTCCTGTGTATGTGAGGTGCACTTAGGAGCTTTTCCTGGAAAAAAAGTCACTTATAGGATACTGGTTTTTAAAAATTGTTTCTGGGAATATGGTTATTACAGAGTTTTTAAAATTCCATTTTTATTGGTCTTTATGTTAAATTTCTATAAATAAATAATGTCACTAATAAATGAATTTAACATGAATAAAGAGTTATACACTGATTTGGACAAATACATATATTTGTCCTTTGCTGAAATATATTTTAAGCATAACACTCTGTAAAATGCTAATGAGAACATTATTTATGGAGTAAAACCTCCAATTCAGAAAAAATGTCAGTGAAATGTATTGATGAAATATTGTTCATAAAGAAATATTTCAATATGCAGCTACAGTGCTAATATGACCTATACTACCAATGAATTGGAAACAATCTGAATTAATATTAATGGAGTGGCTTAATAAAATATGGTTTATAACACAATATATTATTAAGTAGCCATTTAATAACCAAAAACAAATTTGCTTTGGTGCAATGGTGCAAAGGTTTTACACTCATGGTTCAATGTAATAAATATAGACAGCATATACACTATACAAAATATATATATATATATGATATGTAACATACATATGTTAAAGCCATTTGAGATATGGATATGGTTTTTAGTTCTTGATATATTGTTACTCTAGGACAAAACATAATTTCTTCAGGAGAAGGAATAAACCATTAAAAACAACAAACTGTATTCAGCTCTTTTTCCAAGTTAGGATTTCAGGAAGCATTAGCTATGAACATTTGTGTTTTCATATACAAGAGCAAGTTTTTTTTTGTCCTTGTTGTTCTTGTTTTTATATGATAGGAAAAGAGGATTTAAGGTTTACAGCCACAAAGCTTGGATTAGGCAGAACCTGGAGTTTTTTGTTGTTTATCTTTTTCCCCCAAAAGCCATAGATTTGGAAGAGCTCCGAATTTTTATGAGGACAGTTTTAGGACAACAAAGAGATAAAAACAAACAAACAAAAAGAGCCTTCCTGACAGGGGGAGAGGAGTCCTTCCACAGGCAGGTGCGCGCATGGAGAGAGGGCCTGAGCCTCCCCCTGGAACCCAGGAGTGACCTGGCTGTACGTACACGATGAATGGATGCAGTCCACAGAGCCCTCAGAACTCTACTGGGAAGTCCCAGAGCAGTTTTAACTAGAATGTTTTTAACCAGAATCTACATTTAGAATTTACATTGTTACTTCCCTCGATTTTTTTTTTCATAACATAATCTGTCCTTGCTAGTGTATTGCATTGAATGAAACTAGTAAATTCATAAGTTTGTGATTGGAACTATTCCTAGGTGGGTCATTACCAGAAGAAATGGTAAAATAACATGTGAAAATCGAGTTTCTTTGGGTAAAGTTTATAAAGCCTGCTCGTTTGGAATAATGAAATGCAGAGAGCCTGAATTGAAATGTATTGAATAACAATTTTAAGATGATATACTCTTGCAAATAGTAATTTGTTTGCCACCTGTGTGATTTACTTCTTGTAACATAGTCATTCGTGCATGGAGAATTTGCAAAGGTGAAAGAAACTTCATTAGGTTGCATAAATAATATACAAATCATGCTTAAAACAATTACATTCCAAGCCAAAGATAAATTTTGACTGTGTAAAAGTAATTAACAAAAAGGAATGCAACAACTTTTTAAAATGTTTTCATTGATTTTTAGAGAGAGAGGAAGAAAGAGGGAGAGAGACATAGAAACATCGTTGAGAGAGGAACATCATTGATCTGCTGCTTCCTTCAAGTACCCCTGCCTACGATGGAGCCCACAACCGGGCATGTGTCGCCACCAGACCTTTTGGTTCCTGGATTGACACTCAACCACTTAGCTACTCTGGCCAGGCAAGAATGCCACAACTTTAAAAAAAATTAAATTACTCATTTAAAACATAATTAGAATTATGAAACTTAGTTTAGGGAAAAACAAAAGTAGCCATTACCCCTAACATACAGAAATAAAGGAGTTAATATTAAACTAGCATACTAAACAGAAAGCCAGCATTCTACAGAAAAGGCCACGCACAGCGAGAGATCAGGGAGATGAACGTGAAGTTATTTACTGTACAACTGATGATAGAAAACAACAGTTATCAGGTAGCCATGAAAAAATTGGAACCAAGCCTGCCTGAATCACTTTGCAATTTACAAAGATCGGAAGGCATACATTTTAGAAAGGTTTTGGATAAGATGTGAAGTCTTAGAAGAAGTGTAATGAAGTTGGTCATCCGTAGCTAGGAAGAAAAATTGAAATAAGAATGACAACCAGTTTACATTAAGTATTTACATCATACGGATTAATGCTATAAAGAAAAGTAGGAACTCTTACCATTTGCAACGGCATGGATGGAACTGGAGAGCATTATGCTAAGTGAGATAAGCCAGTCAATGAAGGAAAAAATACCTTTGCATAAAACAGGGGGGGGGGGAATGGACACATATGTAATACCCTTTGTAATACTTTAAGCAATAAAAAATAAATAAATAAAGAAAGAAAGAAAAGAAAAGTAGAAAGAGAAGGATGTCAACACCAAGCACATGTTCTCTTGCCAACATACAACTAACTGGCTGACTTGTTAACGAAACTGAGAGATTCATGTTTAACTGAAGTCATTGACAGTTTAAACTGTCAGTTGAGGTACTGCCTTCAATGAGTGCAAGTCCTTCACTGACACTGAACCTCACTGGAAAAACACAGAGCGAGTTACATGACTAGGAATAGATTTGATCCTCCAGATTAAATCACACTACAGTACAGTTTTCCTCACTGGCGTCTCAATGAGATGTGTTGTCAAGAAGCTGACAAGGTAACCTGTTTCTTCCAGCTGGAGAAATGGCTCAAGAGTGGGCTCAGTGATAAAAGCAGACAGGCACTGTGGACGACCTGAAAAAAGACCCAGCGCTGTCCTCAAGGTACATAAAATTGAAATTGGCCAGGCCCAGCACAATTACATCCATCTGTACTTTCACATCTCCCAGCTATTTTAAACAGCCATTCCCCACTTTCACATTTCTTCAATACAGGTTATGCACCCTCATGCCTTTTAGTAACAAGAAAAGGGCAATCTAGATATTTAGTAAAAGAAAGGATTCTAAGATGCAGCAAAGTTCTAGGGAAGATGGAATAATTTTGATTAATAGAAAATTGTAAGGAAAAGAATGCATTGGTTTAAACTTATCTTGATGGCTATTATTGTTTTAATTCCTCAAAACCTTTTTGAATACTAAGAAAATAAAAAAAAAGTATTTTATTTTAGTAGGTGTGTTTATACTTACCAGATATGTTTTATAATTGATTTGTGATAAAAGAAAGCTGTATTCATATGTGATATTTGTAACTATCCTATATAATAAAAGACTAATATGCTAAGTGTCCAACCATTTGACCAGTCGCTATGATGAGCACTGACCACCAGGGGGCAGATGCTCCAACTGGTAGGTTAGCTTGCTGCTGGGGTCCAACCGATCAGGGCTGGGTGAGACAGGCCAGACACGCCCTGGAGCCCTCTTGAGGTCCCTCCCCAGCCCTGATCATGCACCGGTGGGGTCCCTTGGCCTGGCCTGCACCTTCTCACAATCTGGGACCCTCAAGGGGAGTTGGAGAGCCAATTTCGGCCTGATCCCCGCATGCCAGGCCGAGGAACCCCACCAGTGCATGAATCCATGCACCGGGCCTCTAGTAAATAATATTAGCAGATCTTGAGAAAATCAGAATGTACACTGTTTTATAGCATTGGTATAGAACTGGTATATTTGGAGTCATTTTACTGTTCTAAATTATCATGTCTCTTCTATCTGGACTTTTATGATGTCTCATTAGTCATAGTTGTGATTTATTTAAGTTATGTCCTTTATCTGAAAATCATATCTTTAGAGCACTGAGCTTTAAAATGATGAACTGTATGAGGCAATTTCCAGAAATGTATTTTGGCAAACAGCCAGGGTTACTTGTTTTTAAGCTTTTCAGTCTTAACTATAAATGCACCTGAAGTTCAGAGAACACAGAAATAAATGTGAAGGGGATTTTTCAGGGAAAACTTCCATCATATAAATGGATTTTCTGAGCCTTTGAGGAAAGGTAGTATTTATATAGTTAGGTTGAGAAGCAAAGTGCCATGGGGCAAGAAAGAAGACACAGTGATAGAAGAAGAAAAAGGAAAAAAGAAATATTGTAATTACCTTTCTGATTAGAAGAGAGAATTCATATTGAAGACTATGGGACAGTACTTTTGTGGTATTCCTTTTTTTTGTGTGTAGGACTTTAAAATGTAAATATACTTCTATAAACATGCACTTATTTCATTATCACAAAACTTTAGGAAGTAGAGAGAAATAGATATCATTTCCTTTTGCAAATAACAAGGGTGCACTCCAGAGACATCCTTGAATTTTCATTTTTCCCAGTAAAATGGAAATAATCTATTAAATGATTGATCATAAATTAACTTCATGTCCTTTCAGGTACCCAACAGATATTTACAAAGCAGCTATTATGTGCCAGGCACTGTTATAGGTACCTAAGATGACTTAGCAATAAAATGGATAAAAATATCAACCCTTGCAAACCTTACATTTTATAATGGTAGTAATAAACATAATAAAAAGTAAAATATATGGTGGGTTATACAAGTGTTTTAGAGGAAAGAGAGCAGGAAAAGGGACACTGATTTAAAAGACAAGGTGAATAGAACCCATTGTACTTTTATTTATTCATTTTTATGCTGGGAGCCGGTCCATCCTTGCTGTTTCAAGGAACCTGGCATATACAGCATACTGTTCTCAATATATTTGCTCACCTTCTTGGCACTATGTGTTTTAACCAAGGTCACCTCTCTGAGAAAGATTGTTTCCCCAGGTAGAGATTTTCCCCTGAAGTTAGGGAGGGAATAAAACCCCT
>NW_006283588.1:1849709-1857871 GCF_000327345.1 Myotis davidii
GGAGGCAGCTCCCTGATCCTCCCGCCCTGCTCTTGCCCAGAGATCCAGAAGTAGGCCAGTTCCAACCATGGACTTTCCTCCCAGCCCCACCATGTAAGCCACGAGAAGCATTTATTCTGGAGGGCTGTCCGTTTTGTTGCGGCTGGACCAGCCCTTGTGGTTCTTATTATTGCAAGATGCCCTCAGCAGTAACCATCAGAAAACGTTGGAAAACAAACAAAACCGGTCTATTACTTACTTACAGTTTCTGGAATTACATAGTGGCATATATTTTACTTGATTTCAGAGAGGCAGGGAGAGGGAGGGAGAGAGGGATGGAGGGAGAGAGAGAGAGAGAGAGAAAGAGAGAGAGAGAGAGATGGTGAAATCAATGGTGAGAGAGAATCATTGATTGGCTGCCTCCTGCATATGCCCTACTGGGTGGGGATTGAGCCTGCAATCTAGGCATGTTCCCCAATCTGGAATCAAACCTTGACCTCCAGGTTCATAGGCCCAAGCTCAACCACTGAGATACACTGGCTAGGTGAGCCCATTGTACTTTGAAATATGTTCATTAGGGTAAGCCTTTTTGAGAAAAGCTCTTATCAATATCTGATGGAAGATAATGCCAGCAGAGAGAAAGACCTGCGTGGGGTCCCTAAATCATAAATTCCCCTGGCATATTAAAAGGATAATAATAAGAACAGGGTGACGAGTAGAAGCCTGGGTGGGAATATCAGAGGAAAACAGAAGGGTAACAAGGGGAGAGGATGGAGCAGGCAGCTCACGCAATCAATTGCAGCCATTAAAAAGACTATCATTTGGTAAAGAGTAGAACCATTGGGGAAATTTGAACATGAGGATAATGAGATCTGACATAGGGAGACTTATTAACTAATTAAGGCAAGAGATGATGGCAGCTCATCATGGTAGTATCAGAGGGATCATGAGAAGTGAATAGATTATGATAGACCATATTTTAAAGATATGCCCCAATGATTACTTAACCAATTGGAAGGGGCTATGAGTAAAAATCAAAGTCAAGTATAATGCCAAAATTTTGCCTGGGTAAATCTAATGATGGAGTAAGGATAGTGCGAGATATAGAAAAGTAGATCTGAACGAGTTTGTGGTAAATAGTAAAAATTCATATTTATTTTAAAAGATATCCTAGTGGGTATAGAGAAATATGGTCTATAGATATAAATTTTGAATTATAAATCATCATATAGATGGTGTTTGGAGGTTTAAGAGGATATGAGGTTTATCTAAGGAGTTTGTATAGAAAGAGAAGAGGCCTGAAGAAGACTCACCCTGAAGGCGTCCAAAGAGAAGAGTTTGGGGAGAAAAGAAATCTACAAAGTGGACTGAAAGGGATTCAGTGTTGAATTTGGAGAAAACTTAGAATATGTGTTGTTCCGACAACAACAACAGCAAAGTATCACATAAGGGCTGTGAACAACCATCAAATGCAGCTGATGTCAACTGAGTATTGAACACTGGATTTAACAACATAAGACTCTTCTATGAGCTTCTTGAGAGCAGGGCTATGTTCTATATAATCCTGCAGAGTTTGAAACAGTCCAAATGCAGGACTCTTTCCATCACAAAAAAACAGTCTCTAGATAAACTGCTATCACAAAAGTCAGACCATGCACATCTATAATAATCTATAATAATAAAAGCATAATATGCTAATTAGATCAGACATCCTTCCAGATGAAGCAGGAACTGAGAGGGAAGCCTGGATCCCAGGTGCCAGAGGGAAGCCGGTGCCAGCAGCCAGGGGAAGGAAGGCCTACTCTTGCACGAATTTCATGCATCGGGCCTTTAGTTTTAAATAATAGGTAATAATAAATGGCTATTTCCTGAAAGTGTGTTGTTAATTATGTTCACTTACTTTTTTCTTGTTCTTTTTAAATAAATGATTTAGTTATTCAAAATAAACAAAAAACCAACAAAAACATGATGGGGAAAAGCTTAGGTGACTGTTCAGAGTAGGCAAGTGCCTGCGGTAACACTTTTATGAAGAAATAATGATGTTATGTGAGAATAGTATAAAAGCATTAGGAAATCAGAAGACTAATGGTGCCAATAATAAATTAGAGTCACTTATACTGATGTAATTAATGCCTTCAGGATCATATTAACTTTTAAATCAAGTTAGTTAAGTAAAATGAGACATTTCATTTTTTACCTTGGGTAGCTCAGTGAACTGAAATACAGCAGGTGATACTCCAACTTTCTCCTTCATTCTGACTAAACCCCATGCATCCACTTGATCCCAGTACCAGAGATGAAAGAACATGCATGCACTAAAATGGGTTGTGACTTTTTGATGCCTCAGAGGACAGATTTATCCCCTGGAACACAGCAAAACAAAAACCACCCTCATGGGCCTTATTAGAACTCTATTCAGTCTGTCTGAACTTAGCAATGCTTACCAAAAAGTATTTAAAATAAAATAAAAAGTACAGACACAAGAAGGCAAAAAACCAACAAAAAACCAACAATGAAGAATATAACATTAATGTAAAGAAAAATTAGAAATTCAGATCAAGCTTGAAAAACAAAGTAATTGGAAAGCAAAATTCTTTCCAATTGGTTTGCAAAAAAATCTATGTATATAAAAGCCTAAGTGACCATTATGACCGCTCCACTGATCGACTGGTTGCTACGATGACACACTGACCACCAGGGGCCAGACATTCAATGCAGGATCTGCCCCTTGGTGGTCAGTACACCCCACAGCCAACCTCCTGTGATCCCTCCCTCTGGCTGGCTGGCCCCAATCAGCCCCTAAGGGGAATGGGCGAGACAGCCCCGATTGGCCCTGATCACTGGCCAGGCCAATCTGTGCAAAATTTGTGCATCAGGCCTCTAGTAATTGAAAAAAAAAAGTACATAAATGATACTTGAATATTTTTACTATTAAAAAGACCCCACCTGTGCATGAATTTGTGCACCAAGCCTCTAGTAATTGAAAAAAAAAGTACAGAAATGATATTTGAATATTTTTGTTATTAAAGAGAACATCTCTTCACATGAGGTAAAATACCCTGAGAAGCATACAACCACCCCACTGTGAACAAATGACAGGCTAAGGAGGACGAATCCTCTGGCCTGGTGTCTCCTAGGACAGTAGGAATACACGATATACCTTATGAGGACACAGGAGGAAAAAAATCACCTCGTATGTCTTTAGGGATTTTAATATTTTATCCAAAATATACACTTCTCTTTTTCCTCTTAATAGAATTTCAGATAGAGATTACATTTCCAGCCTTCTCAGCCCTTCATGTGGCCAATGGATTATGAATGGCAGTGATGCATACAATTTTTCATGCTTTATATCTGAAACTCTTTAACAGGTATTTTCCTTCATTTTACATGTGTCTTCTATGTATTAAATGTATAAACTACTTGTTTATACTATTGTCTAGTAAACATACGAACTTTGTCACCTTATCTAACAAGCTGATAATAAGGTTGTGGCAATATAATGCATTGCTATTTAAATCTGTTCTCTTTGTTTAGTGCTCAGTAATGTGAGAATATTGTTCTTTCAGTAATATTGAAATGTTTTTGAACATGCCACGATATGCCTTGATTACACTGCATATTTTGAAATCTCTGTAATTGATTGCTGCTTTCCTTTCATGGATCATCCAGTGACATTTTACAGTAGCAGCTTCTGCTGATGCATGGCTACGTGGAGCAAAGGACAGGTTTTTCCAAAGAGAAACAGACCATCTCTGCTCTATCGCCACTTATGCTCAGGCCCGAAGAACATACACAACATGCTGCTTTACTGTATAGTATTTTTATGGCCCTACAAGCAAAATATGGGCACACTAAATGTGGGGAATCATCTAGTTGGGACTTCATACCCAGAGGATTCTTTATCAATAACTGATCATTACTGGAAGGTAAACTTATAATAGTTTCCCAAGTTTCAATACTGGGGCTGATAGTATTAGCCTCCGCATTAATGACGTAGATCAGTGATTTTCCATCAGTGAGCCACCGCACACTGATGCACAACAAGGGTTTTTAAAACATGCAACATCTAACTCTTTAGTCAGGGGTACTAAGTTCTTTTCCCTTAGATTGTCAAATAAAAAAAAGTGACAACAGCCATCTGATGTGAGTGAATCAAAATGATACCTATTTTTTTGTCAGATTGGCAAAAAGTATATATATTTTTGATGTGCCACAGACTTTTGTAATTCGTTTATGTGTGCCATGAGATGAAAAAGATTGAAACTTGCTGACATAAACTTAAAGTTGGCTCATTAGATTTGAAGATGACATTAAAGGCAGTAGAATTACTATCACTTGAAAGGTCAAAGTAGAGGTCACAGCATTCTGAACTTCTTAGAAAAATAGGGTGAGGTCCTAAAGAAATGAACTTAGATAGCAAAGTTCTATCCGAAGCCAAAGTACATTTACAAAGAAAAAAAAAAAGACTGTAACCTACTATCACTATAGTCCCCTTCTGAGAAATAGTGTTTTACATTCTAAAAGGCTAAATAGAAGTTTGCGAAATGTCAAATGATTTACATAGCTCAGGAGTATAATGTCTCCCTCTCTTCCCTACATCCCCTAAACATCTCAGAGGAGCTCATAATACAATTTCCTCTTCCTCCTCACTTCAGATAACACTACACTAAACTGAATATCTATTCCTGGCTGTTATGGGTTGGATTATCCTGACACTACAAATTTATCTGTTGAAATTCTAAGGTCCAATACCTTAGAATGTGTACTTACTTGAAAATAGGGTCATCATAGAGATAATTAGTTAAGTTAGATGAGGCCACACTGAAATAGGTTGGGTCCTTAATACAATATGATTGTTACCCTTATGAGAAACGAAAAATTGTAACAGAGAATAGAGACATGGGGAGAATGTCAAGTGACAACTAGAGTTTGTGCTTCCACAAGCAAAGAACCACCCAAATCAATGGGAATCCACCATAAGAGAGACATGAAACAGATCCCCCCTCATAGCTCTCAGAAAGATCTAAACTTTGCCAATACCTTGATTTTTGGACTTCTAGCCACCAGAATTGTGAGACAATAAAATTCTGTGGCTTAAATCCATCTAATCTTTGAAACTTTGTTAGGGTAGTCCTAGAAAACTAATATACTGGCTCATAGTCTTTATCTGTAAATTGTGATAGTGAGATTTACTGTTTTAGGTCCTTGGAAAGAATAAATTATATAATTTTGTAAAGAATGTAATATGGCGCATAACACAAAATAGTTGCTCTCCAAATCATGGTTCTTATTCCTTTAGCTACTTTTCCAATCTTGAACCTAACATTTGGAAAATGATCTAATAATACAGAAAAGAATTAATTCACATTAAAATACAAGTTACTAATAAACCTTACTAGCAAGTTCTCTGTTATTTGAAAATTATTTACAGATTACTTAGAATGTGCAAGCTAAACATAAACTCTTTACTCTTGTCCTTCTTCTGAAAGACTCTCTAACACGTCACTTAGTACATTTTCTGGAGTTAAATTAACAGAATCTGCCTAAATGTGCCTTCAATTCAGAGGGAGCACCAATAGCCCAAACCCATTTATAGACGGCAGATTAAGAACATCTAACTCTTAAGTTTCAAGACGGGAACATTTTAACTCATTCTCTCCTTCCAGCCAATGTTTTTTTTGTTTTGTTTTGTTTTTTAATATATTTTATTGATTTTTTTACAGAGAGGAAGGGAGAGAGATAGAGAGTTAGAAACATCGATGAGAGAGACATCAATCAGCTGCCTCCTGCACATCTCCCACTGGGGATGTGCCCGCAACCCAGGTACATGCCCTTGACTGGAATCGAACCTGGGACCGTTCAGTCCGCAGGCCGACGCTCCATCCACCGAGCCAAACCGGTTTCGGCCCAGCCAATGTTTTGTTGCACTTTGGCATATTTCCCTTATGTTAGTTCAAGAAAAGTTAATTTGCTTCTGAGACCTAATAGACTATCTCTATATTTACTTAAAATCAAAATAAATGGGTCATTTTAAGAATGAAAAGAGTTATACAGCACTCTACATAGAGGAAATGGAGATGCGGTGAATAAATAAGTAAATTAAATTCTTTAGACTTTATAAAAAGGACCAATATATAAGCAAATATTAATTCAATAGAAAAAAAAACAATATTTGCATTTGCTTTACATGGTCCATAAATGTATTATATATAATACTATTTTAAAAAGAATGTTTGTTTAAGGATTTGGTTCCAAAAGTGGCCACTAAGTGGTCAAATAGCATGGGTTCTCTCTCTGTACCTGTCTTGTGTCTGTCATAACAATGATGTTTGCAAAATGCGTGCAATACAACGAATGTCTGTTGAATTGCATTGCATTAGTGTTTTATGAATAAATGCATCCGTTAACATTTCTTATCTGCGTTATCTATCTGGGATTATTCTCCTTCTCTTGCTCTCCCCTTTTCTGCTCCGTGGAGAAGAACTTATCTTTGGAAATGAGACACTCTGAGGTTTGGATTCTGTGCTCTCTACATTAGCTCTGTGGCTTTGAGCAAGTCACTTGTTTTGCACAGTGTTCCAGGCTTTAGCCACAGTTTTCTCTCATCCAAAGCAGACATGATGACTCACAAGATGTTTTGATTAAATACAATAGTGACACAACAAACATAAAATGGAGAAGAACTTATCTTTGGAAATGAGACACTCTGAGGTTTGGATTCTGTGCTCTCTACATTAGCTCTGTGGCTTTGAGCAAGTCACTTGTTTTGCACAGTGTTCCAGGCTTTAGCCACAGTTTTCTCTCATCCAAAGCAGACATGATGACTCACAAGATGTTTTGATTAAATACAATAGTGACACAACAAACATAAAAAGTAGCACGTGGGAGCAGCGGTTGTGGGAGTGGGGCTGCTGGCAGACAGAGGGCGGGGGGCTATGGTGGGAGGGGCCAGGCAGGGCGTGGAGGATGGGCCGAGACCTGCCCTTGTGCCCCAAAAGCTATTACAACAAAATAATACATTTGTGAGCAAAAGCATTTATTATTTATTATCATTCCCATTCTCTAACTAGAAAAAAAAAAAGCTGGGGAATGATTATGGGAACAAAGCGGCACATGTTTGTGTGGGTATAAGAAAATGCATTGGCCACAGTGTGAGCTGCTTTTGTATATTTAGGGCAATTATAACAAATTTTACGACTTACTCATATAACTCTCATTTTTGGTTTACTCTATTTTTTTTTTTTTTTTTTTTGGTCTGTGGATTCAGAAAAAAAAAATTAACACTAAGTAAAGTATAGCTAGCAGAAATGCAGAACTTGGTATTTTTAAAAAGTTCCAATGCTAAAGTTCAATATGAAAGCTGAATTCATAGTTCACTTTAACATTCATTTAACTTCACAAAGAAACATTCTTTACGTTCTGATTATTTTCACATTCAACTAAATAATTTGTACAAGTGTCAACTTTGGCAGTCCAAAAGTGAATACTAATAGTGCTTTTTCTGTTTTCTGGGATCAAAGACTATCAGCATAAATAATTATAATACACTTTTCAGAAATTTTGCCAAAATGGACACAATTTAAGTTAGACGAGGTGATATGTAGTTTGACATTCAATATAGAAAAGCAACTGTTTGACTGAGACATTCCTTTTTCAGGAAGCATTCTGAAAGCCCTAAATATATTTTTATTTCTTGTCTCCAATTTCTATCAGGCTGGCACAGACATATTTCAATGAGTTACAATGAAAAGATTTGTGTCCATAGTATCAAACTAAATGATGAGAGGAGGAGAAATAGTGTTTATGTTGTTTATTTAAGAAAACAAAATGAAAGTCATTTTAAAAGGAATATTATTTTTTAAAATTTTTATGTTTGTTTTTTAAACATTTAATTACAGATTAAAATTTACCTAAAGCCATGGTATAGAAATTATTGCAGAAAAATACTAAAACAATGGTCCTTTATGGTATTTGTGGAACTATTTTAAACAAATCAGATTGAACTCTTAACTTAGTTAAGAACTAGGTAATTTCAATAAGAAATGACTATGAACAAAAGCTAACCTGAAGGAATAAAAACCAGTGTGGTTTTCAATTTCACTGGAATTCCCTTTGGGTATTAATCGAAATAAGCCAGTCAGAGAATTATAAGTATCACATGATCTCACTCATGTGTGGAA
>NW_006283588.1:1857939-1859636 GCF_000327345.1 Myotis davidii
GACAAGAGCTGGCTGGAAGATGTTAATGGGGGGAAAAAGGAAGACCTGTGTAATATTTTTAATAGTAAAGATTTTATTAATAAAACAAAAAGAACAAAAAAAAGAGAAACCTGACAGGCATGAAGGACTCAGATACATGTGGAAAAATAAAATTTCATAAACTTATGGTAGCACTGAGAACATGAAATAAATACAGATGCCTAAATCAAGAAGAATTACTAAATTAAAATAATTCAGAAAAAATAAATGTTGATAAATTATATCAATAAATATATTTCTCTTATGAATATTACTATGATAAATTTCATTTAATTAAAAAAATTACATAAAGCAGTACTAATAAAATTAAGAATTTGGTTAAAGCATCGTGGTATTTAAATTACCCATTGGAGGGAAAATTAAAATTTACACTTGAATTTTATTAGTATTATTATATTTAAATATATTTAATTAATTAAAATATTACAAGTACTATTATAAAAATTTAGGTAGCCATTTTATAGTTAAGGCTGAAGCTTTACATATATATTTTTCTTTTTTTCTTTCTACTTTATTTCTTTTTCTAAAGAACTGGAGGGTGCTCACAGGTCTGGAACCACCCTCCGAAGCGAGAGTGGTTGGCAAAGGAAGACTTGACTTGAAAGAATCGCTAAGGCAAAGCCCGCTTGCTCTGCATGTATTTTCACGTTACCTTTTCACACGGTAGCTACCCTATTGCTGTCAGGAAAACCTATGAAGCAAAATTGGTATTTTTTATAAACCAACTCAAACCATCTCATTCCAACCCCAGAAACTAAATATTCTATTTCAATTTATTTGCTCAATTTTTCTCCTTAATTAAAGGGCAACTTTTCCCACCTTTAGGAATACTTTTCACTGTACTTTGGTTTAAAGCTACTCTCATTTTGCCCAGAGTCTTGCTTAGTCTCTTATTCTTCAATTTAGAATATAGAAAATATCTCCCTCATTTATTTAATATATTCATAAAATATTATAGAGCAATTATTATTTGCCAACTACTGTAATGGATTCTGAGGCTAAAATGGAGGGAAAGGGAGCATATTTCCTACCTTACAGAAATTGTATTTTACATGGTTACATAGTGTATAAGAAAACAAGGAATTGCAAGACTGTGATGTGCAAAGACAGCAAAGGCACCATTACATTAGCTAAAGAAGGCTTGCAGAGGAAAAGATGGCTGAGAAGATATGAATCAAGTGAAAGAATTAGGATATAAAGTAACTGGAACATCATATACCACGATCTAGAGGGGAGTAAAAGTTTGAGATGTCCGAGAATCTAACAGAAATCCAGTGTAGTTAGATAGTAGAAGCTGAGATCAAATATTAATATATATCATATATATATATATAAAACCATAATCTGCAAATAGACTAAACTGCTGAACAACTGAACAACCAGTCTCTATCGCATGCGCTGACCACCAGAGGGCACTCACAGAACATGGCAGGTGTTGGCTGGGGCAGGATGGTGGAGCAGGTGAGCAGGGGTGCCAAATCAAGATGAGGCGCCGGTTGCTGTCATCAGGGAAAGCCTCTGGTGGTTACTGAAAATTCCTTGCCCCTGTGCACCTTGGTCCAGCCGGGGCTCGCACCTGCTGCTGGTGCCCGCCCTGCTTGAACCCGCTGCCAGCACCCGGCGCCAGCCCCCATTGCTTGGTGCTGTCAGCAGGTGCA
>NW_006283588.1:1859657-1873361 GCF_000327345.1 Myotis davidii
CCTCGGGGCTTCTCCACCTTCCCCTGCTCCTGAGAGGTGATAGGGGCCTGCAGCCGCCTCTCCCACCCACTGCCGGCAATGACCCCGCTCACACCCGCAGCTTGCGCAGGACCCGCCACTTGCACCTGCTGCTAGTGCATGGTGCTGGTCCCGATCGCTCAGTGCCATCAGTGGATGTGAGAGTCAGCTGACAGCTCCAATCGCCCCTGAGGGCTTCTCCACCTCCCCCTGCTCCTGAGGGGTGATTGGAGCAGCAGCTGCCACTAGCACCCGCTGGTGCTGGACCAAATCGCTCGGCACCATCAGCAGGTGCGAGCAGGTCTGGTGCCATCAGCACCTGGGAGCAGCGGTTGTGGGAGTAGGGCTGCTGGCAGACAGGGTGCGGGGGCTGTTGTGGGAGGGGTCAGGCGGGGCATGGAGGATGGGCCGAGACCTGCCCTTGTGCCTACCACAGCCTTGGGCCCACAGTTTCTTTCAAGGTGCAGGAATTTGTGCACTGAGCCCCTAATAATGACAAATAAAGCTGGGGACAAGCAGAACTTGACTCACTCTATGAGAATGTATTCTCATTAAGTCACCCAGTATAATGGTTTTTCCTTCCTCCAAGTCATCCTTTAGGAAGACAAAGTAATTTCTATAAGCTTCAATTTAGTAATTTCAATCACTTCCTTAAAATGAATCAATATCTCCCCACCTTCTTCAATATAAATTTAAATTCCCTAGCATGCTAATTCTTAGCTTTACCTCATTGGACAAACTCACTCACTGCTACCCCCAAACATCCTCTTCACCTCTTTTAGAATGAGCATCTCCTTTTTACAGTCTGGTGAACTCACTTCTCCTCAGATTCAGCTCGTTGTCACCTCCCTCAATGATCTCTCAGCCCTTCTAGCACCCTAACGAGGCAAATATTCTTTTTGTGATTTTAGAGGTCTAATGCTTAGCTAACCTGTGCGTCTCTGTCAGCTACATTGTGAATTTTATGCAAAAATTATTTTTAATTTATTAGTCTATCTTCCACATTTAGAACAGTTACAAAATCATACTATGCACTCAACATGTTGACATATTAAAATAATATATTATATATAAAAATCTCATAGTTCACTTGCACAAACAATAATACACCAAAAGCAAGGCAATGCTATTAGAATATAGAATAAGTATCTTCGGGAATACTACTTTAAAAAAGGGAGACAAATTTTAATGAAAGCCTGTCAAAAATAATCAGAAGGACCAAGCCAGAGTAGCTTGGTGGCTCAGTGTCAACCTGTGAACCAGGGTTCGATTCCTGGTCAGGGCACGTGCCTGGTTTGTAAGCTCGATCTTCAGTGTGAGGAGTGTAGCCGATCAATGATTCTCTCTCATCGTTGATGTTTCTATCTCTCTCTCCCTCTCCCTTCCTCTCTGAAATCAATAAAATATATTTTTAAAAAAGAAGAATTCTGCCCACTGGTGACAGGCTCACTGCTCATACATCCTTCCTAAAAGCCCCCTGAGACTGCCATTAAGAATGACTTTTCCTCAAGCTCCGTCCATTAGTAATGAGCTCATAAAGTCCAAGAGCACAAGCTTTTATGGGCCATATTCTTTAACAAGGGAATAAAGTCCTTCATAACGATATTAGGAATTACCAAGAGGATAAATCAAATCACTGTTACTGTACTTCACTTTTCAGGAAAATCAGCACACTTCAAAATCTAACACTGAAAGCTAATGCCTCAGCAGTATCAGTTGTTAATATAGTATGGGATCATTTTTAAGGTATATTTAACATGAATAGACTCACCTATGCAGTATTTATACATGGTTTAAAATTACATGGAGATAGAAAATCAACTTCATGTAAAAGGCTATTTTCTTAGCTGAGGTAGGAGAAATTCCAAGGAAAGTGAGTTCATGTGATGCATGGGATTCTAGCAGAATAACTCGGTACAGTTATTCTTGGAGATTCTGCACTAGCAATTCAGATACTGCCAAAAGACGACAGTGGATACGTCACTTAGAACAGAAAAATAAATGTCCCAGGTCTGCTCAAGTCTCTCCCCCCACGGAGAATAGGCACATATACTCACGTATTACGTTGAAATTGTTTCTTCATTAAAGCCCTCTATTAAAAAGTTAACTTTTTAGCACATATTACCTACATTTACTATCTAACTTTAAGGAAAGATTTGATTTAAATCAAGATATTAAGAAACAAGATATTGGCCAGAATTGTAAAAGCAATTAAAATAGCTTTGCACTTAAGTTTAAACTTTTACTTAGAGAATTTTTTGGAGTTCAAGGTCATCCTCCAGCTTCCAATCTGAGAAGCCTCACACAGCTCATTTTCCATGGAGAAAGGCAAGCACATCTCTTCTCTACTCATACCTGGGGTCTCTGCAATCGTTGTGTCCTTTGGATGTGGTGGACTAAATTAAGAGCCCTAGCCAAGTGGGACAAATGTCATATCTAAGAGAAGACCTGGACACATGTGGCTAGGAGTCTCAGGGCTAATATTTTAAAAACTATTTCATTGCTGTCTGTATTTTTTATATTTTAATTATTTTTTTTAATTTTTCAATTACAGTTTACCTTCATCAGTATGTTGTATTGGTTTCAGGTGTACAGCATAGTGACTAGACAATCATAGACTTTACAAAGTGTTGCCCCTGCTGTTTCCTGTCCCCACCTGTCACCATGCATAGTTATTGCAATACTATTGACTAAATTCCCTATGCTGTATTTTACATCCCATGACTACTCTGTAGCTACCAACTTATACTTCATCACTTCACCTCTTTCACCCAGTCCCCGACACCCCTCCACTCTGGCATTCACCAGTCCAGCCTCTGTGTCTATGAGTCTGTTTCAAATTTGTTTATTCACGTATTTGTTCTGCAGGGATAACATTGATGTGAAATTTTGCTCTGTGCAATGCAGACAATATCAAATTCAAAAGCCCATTAGGAAATTATGTCCAGACTGTCAATTATGTTTTGGCTCAAGTCTTACACTATTACAGCATTGCTTCCAATCTGTTAATGACAACAAAATCCCCCAAACACACATACACGTCCATATAATACACATGTGTAACACACACAGCACATGTTTAAACCACACACATATATCTTAAGATATCAATATACCACCATTATTCAAGCTGCCCCTCATTTATATTATATTTTCAAAGAACTTAAAACATTATTTTTATAAAAAACAAAACAAAAATGTAACACTGAAAATAGAATTTTAGGAAATTGTTTGAGGTAAGTCACACAGCAAAGTCACACAGGGATAAAATAAATGCAACAACACCTCTTTTATTTCTATGACTTGTGCTTATATGACTGGTAGAAAACTATGGAGGAGGCATATCATGTACTTGATAAATCAGAATAAGTTGCCACTCCTTCATACCTATTCAAGAGGTATGAGCCTAAAAGAAGTCATATGCATTTTTGTTATACAGATATATAGACATAGCCCTTTTGTTATATAGTCATATAGACATAGCCCTTTCCTTTTGATTATTAGAAAGAATCTGTCCTCAAGAAATTGTCACAGAGCCTTACTAGTTATGTCATGTATGTGCTTCTTCTAACACCTTGGTTTAAAGCTCAACTAGATGAAAACGATACTTGTCGTTTTAAGTCTCTGTGGTAAATATTTTTACTCCAACTGTTATGCAAGTATTCATAAATACCTTCCTTCTTTATTTGCAATTCTGTTCCTATTTAAATTCAATGTAGAAATCAGAGTACTGGTCTATTTTTTAAAATATAATTTCTTGACCAGATTTAGAAATTTATCAGTTTTAAGAAAAGAAGTAACTTGGCATATATAAGAAAACAGAGCATGATTTTCCAATATAGCAAGGAGAATTTATATTGCCTTGTAAAGTGTAGAGCAATAAATTACTTAGAGTTATGTTAGTATACATTAGGGTGTAAGCCTGGAAGTGTAAGAAATTTCTATTTTATTCACTGATGTATTCCAGGTTCCTGGGGAAAAATGACTTGAACATAGAGGGTGCTCAATATTATTTGTTAACTAAATATATTTGGACTTTGATATTGTTTTCTAAAAAGCAAAGATGCTACACTAATGCACTCATTTGAATTTTTCTCCTTTCTCCATATACACTTCTAAAAGAGTAAATTTAAAAAGAAAATGAGTAGCAAATAGACTATGGAAAAAGAAAAGTGGAGAGTAAGACAGTTGTTCCCTATTAGCATAACTGAACATTGAGAGTCACTCCACCATTAGGCTGGTGGGCCTCAGAGGTGGCAATATTTCCTTAAATTTAATGCAGGTTATTTTTTTTTTTTACTTTATTTTGTCACTGTACCTGAAATGTTGTCTGATAGAGATTTGCTTAGATTCATGTATTTCATTGTTATAAATGCCAATAGCTCAGAAGGTTACTGGAGTAATTAATAAAGTAGCTCAATTAGATTATTTAGAACACAAAATTTATTTGCAATCACTTTAATGAAATAGGCTTTCTTCCAAGAGACATATAAGTGATTTTTGGAAAAACATCTTGGTTAGGGAGCCAGTTAGGAAAATACAAGGATCAGTTCAATCTTGAGATTGTGTAAAATAGAACAGAGGTGTAAAAGGACAGAAGAAGTCATGAGCAATCCATTTCAGAAATGTCCTCTGCCCTTACTTACTAGGTAGCTCAGTTGGTTAGAGCATTGTCCCAACATACCAAGGTTATAGGTTTGATCCCTGGTCAGGGTATATACAAGAATAAGCCAATGAATGCATGGATGGATGGAACAACTAATCAAGGTCTCTCTCTCTCTCTCTCTCTCTCTCTCTCTCTCTCTCTCTCTTTCAAATCAATAAATAAATTTTTAGAAATTTCCTATAATCAGTCCTGTACCCAAAAATTATGGAGGAAGGACTATCCTATCATTTTCCATGAACAGGTATTTTTCCTAATTAGTTAAATTTAACCATATTTCATTCTTTTTTATGTTATTATAAATGAGATCATTTTCTTCACTTCCTTTTCACATTGATCATTATTAGTGTAGAGAAACATGACTAATTTTTGTATGTTAATGTTGTATCTTGCAACTTTACTGAATTCATTTGTTTGTTCTAACAGGACTCATACAACTCAATAATGAAACAACCCCCTCCCCCAAACAAAACAAAATAAAACATAAAACATTAACCCAGTTAAAAATGAGCAAAGAAAATGAATGGATATTTTTCCAAAGAAGACTTAGAAATGACCAACAAGTGCTCAATATCACCAAGCATCAGAGAAATGCAAATTAAAGTCATAATAATATATTACCTCATACTATTAGAATAAACTAAAAAATAACAAGTGTTGGTGAAAAAAAGGGAACCCTTATATACTGTTTTTTTTTTTTTGGGGGGGGGAGGGTGGATGTAATTTAGTACTGCCATTAGAGAAAACAGAATGTAGGTTCCTCAAAAAGATAGCACTACCATATGATGTATATTCCTCTTCTGAGGGCATATCCAAAGAAAATGAAATCAGTAACCTCAAAGAGATATCTGAATGCTGATATTCATTGGAACATGATTGACAATATCAAAGATATGGAGATATGGAAACAACCTAAGTTTCTATCAACAGATAAAAAAGTTTAGCCCATCACCACTATGTATAGCCCTTAAGATTTTGGAAGAGGGAGCTTTAAAGCTGATTAATTCAGCAGTTCTCAACCTGTGGGTCGCGTCCCCTTTGAGGTCGAACCCTTTCACAGGGGTCACCTAAGACCATCAGAAAACACATATATAATTATATATTGTTTTGTGATTAATCACTATGCTTTAATTATGGTCAATTTGTAACAATAAACATACATCCTGCATATCAGATATTTACATGACGATTCATAACAGTAGCAAAATTACAGTTATGAAGTAGCAACAAAAATAATTTTATGGTTGGGGCTCACCACAACATGAGGAACTGTATTAAAGGGTCAGGGCATTAGGAAGATTGAGAACCACTGGATTAATTGAAATTTGAATAGGAGGGTTTATTTGAAGATAGTTGTCAGAGTTCTATATTTTCTCACTGCCAGGTGCTTCCTCATTACCTATATTTGTGTGTAGAGTGGGAGGCAAGCATTGGCATTCCAATGGAGGTATTCATTAAACTTGTCTATGGCTGGTCTGGTACAAAGCTAGATGGCTCCAGCCCGGCCGGTTCAGCTCGGTGGTTGAACATTGACCTAAGAACCAGGAGGTCTCAGTTCAATTCCAGGTCAGGGCACATGCCCAGGTTGCAGGAGGTTCATTCTTCAGTGGGGTAGTGCAGGAGGCAGCCCACCAATGATTCTTTCTCATCATTGATATTTCTATCTCTCTTCCTTCTCCCTTACTCTCTGAATTCAATAAAAATATAATTAAAGAGGAAAAAAAAAAGCTGGCTGGCTCTGGAATGGTAAAAGATGGAAGACTGGCTAGTATGGCTGATGACAGAGCCAAGAAAGATGACCCAAGGTAAGAGGTTCATTTTTCCATAACTCGAGGAAAATTTAAGTTGTATGAGACTGAACCAGATTGTGTGAAATAGAACAGAGGTGTGCATCATAGTTGAGAAGAAGAAAATCGGAAATAATCTCAGAGAACTAGCTTCCTGGGCACCAAGTCCCCAAACACACTCTTATTCTGCTGTGTCAGAGCAACAGGGCCTAATGCAACCAAAGTCGGCTCCAATTATGTTGAGTTATCTCAATACTTAAATTATAAAATTTCATGATTACATATAAAGGGGGGACATAAAGAAAAATGATTTCAAGGTATTTTCACAAATTTTGCAAATCTATATTCATTTCTGTTTTTATGCTATAAAAGACAATGTATTAAGTGCTATTTGAACTCAGCACTAGGCCCATGGCCATTTCACAGAACACAAAAGGCTGACTCGGTGAACGAATCTGGAGGGAGCAATGCATGCCAGCCTCACTGAGTCAGCTGCAACACTTGCCACTACAGCTGGGGTCAGAACCTCCAACTATTAGTGTATGAGGTTGCTTGGAGATAAAGCCCATATTTGTTTCCTCATCAACTGTCCTGTGCTTGGAAGAGTGTCTGAAAAGGAAAGGATGCCAATATTGTTTAATTAGATTGCATGGATCTAAATGTTGTTTAGCAAAATAGATAAGAGTAAAAATAAAAACACGGAGATTCAACTAGGGAATCAGGATTTGAATAGAGAAACAAACATACCATTTATATTGTCATCCTTTGACAGAGGACAGCTCAGGTGTTTCCATTAAAACCAGGATGAGACCAATAGTGGTATTCCATTTTTAAAATGACTTGCTTTCGTGTGTCTCAATTAGTGTATAGTTTACCTTTATGTCTCATTAAATTGCTGATTTTAAAAAACTTTACATCAACTGTTGATACCACTCGCACTAATAATTTGGATTCTAGGAGAAACACGCTCAAAGAAAAGTAGGTAGCATCTGCTGCTAAATATCTTGTGCTTTTCTACAGCTGTGTGATATGGATTGTGTTTGGAGGAGCTAGCTCTGTAATCAAGTCACCTAGTTTTGAGTTCGGACCCCAACCTTGTGACTATGTGGTCCCAGTCTAGTGATCTGTAAAATGCCATTTACATTTTTAGGAAGAAATGAAAGAAGATATGGCCTATGCAGCTCTTAGCACATTATCAGCCATTCAATAAATAGCCCATAAAGGTCAAAGTTATTTGCATTACTATTTTTGAAAAAGCAAAGTTGTCCTTGTAGTTTTACTCTAACGTCTTTACTTGGAAATTTGCGTATAACAATCTCATCTTTATAGTATTTAATACTGCCAACCAAGGCAAAGAGAAGTTACCGGTATGTTTAAATTTTCCTCTCCAATTGTTTTAACGTCTATTTCCCAGCTCTTTACCAGATGCCAGTACAAGATGAGAAAAGTCCTTTATTACTTCTGAAATTAAGTAAAAGAAATTCATAAATTAATATTTTGTGTAAATTATATGAATTGAACAAATTAAGTTTCTCTCTGTGTCTCTCTCTCTTAGTGTATTTAAGCACCCCCAATGCAAACAATCCTAAAGAAAAGGCTTTGAGAGAAAGACATGGACAGCAGTCCCACCTCCTCAGGAGCATGTAACACTGGCAACATTAGGGCATGGGTTTTAAGCATGGGCAAGGCACTGGTCCTGCAAAGGGAGCGAACATGGGTTCCATCTCAGGTTAAACATTAGCCTCTGTATGTCTTCCACACATAGCATGTGGCTCCTGATATTTTTGACTACTGCCCACCTGTTTTTTAAATGTTCTAAGAAAGGCTTCAAAATCTGATGAAGCATTCCATTGCTCCAATGTTGGTAAGGCATAAAAGAAATAGTGGCACTGTGTACAGTAATAAATGCAGCCTCTATGTTATTAGTAATGTCCGCATTACTATTTTCATCAGTCACTCACAGTGAGGGGCTTTGGGGATGGTAGAACTCACAGGCAAGGTCTTTGAAAACCTGTCTTACATATGAATTCATGTTTTTCATTTATGATGGTAATTGGTGACTAGCTGCAGAGAATCAGGAAAATGTTAGTGCCCCTTCAAATAACAATCTTTTGTCTGCTTAACAAACAGTGGGATAAAGACTGCAAAACCAAATCAGAAATAATACGACCATTATATCCTATCAGCACACAGATGAATGTCCAACTATTTTTGCGTGGTGTTTTCTTTTCTTTTTTTTTTAGATAAACCAAAACAAATTTATCAGTTTGGAACTGAGAAAATAAACAAAACATAAATTACTTTTGTGATAGAAAGAAAATGACATATATTTTGATTCTAAGATTTGCAAAAAATAATTGTAGTATATGTTTCTAAGAAAAAAGATAAAAGTAGGGTACATTTAATCATTCTTTTATCATGTTGAGAGGAATAATATCTGTCATCACTTTGCTTATACCTACAGGTTTGGAGGACTGGGATAGTAACTCGTCTGCTTTATTAAAATACAGCTATTTGAATTTTAATCTAAGTATATAATAAGGTATTGTATAAAAATATACTCTACAAAGATAGGTAGCTAGGTAGGTAAATGGATAGATAGGTAGGTAGGTAGATAGATGATAGATAGATAGATAGATAGATAGATAGATAGATAGATGTGATAGTGTTATCTTTAATACTCAATTTGCCTGAAAGTGGGGACGATGTAAATGGACACTTGAAAGCTTCCAAGAATAATTTTTAAATGACTTTTCTTATTGTGGAAGAGCTGAAAGTCATTCAGAATATTTGGAGGGTGTACCAGTTCCTAAACTAATCTTGCATGATCCCTCTGGCATGTATGATTCAAAAATAAATCTAAATTAGAAAATTAGAAAAATTTATATGGACACCAGAAGTGTGGATTGACAAATTGAATTTATAAGCCTTTCATAATAAATTTTCAAAGTATCATCTCCTGGTACCTCACCTGACAAGTTGGGAACCATGTATAAACAGCATGGGAGATTGCAGCCACCACAACACCTACCTGGCCTTATGTTATCATGAAAGCTTTCTCCACCAGGCTACATAAGCTTCCAGAGAGCTATATCTCAACCACTATTTTAAAAGACAGTTATTAATAAAATTGTATTATATTTTTGTGTGCTGCCACTGTATTGAATACTGTGCATATACATGTAGTTTAGACCACAAAGATACACAAAAAGTTGTGATTACTTTAGAATAGTAAAATCACAATATTTAGAATTACCATTATTATTGAACATTTGATTTTTGTAATGCTTTAGAGCATTTTGTTGTCATTTCTGAATGAATAAAACATGGTCCTTGAATAAAAGTGCCAGCAACTGAGACAGGGCATATAAATTGGAAAAACAGGTGATAGTGAAAAATAATGAACAGATAATTATTAAAATAAATATTTTTGAGGAGCTCAGATCCCTTGAAGATAACTAAATATAGAGTTTACATAGACCTTTTCAAGGAAATTCAAACTGTGATCCACTAAGCAGCCTATATCCTATATTTATTTTAATTAATTCAATACATGCTCATAGGCAGGAATTTTTTGTTATGATCACATCCAGCACTTGAATATATATATATACTTATATATATATAACTACACCCCTGACTTTAGATTGTATTAATTTGATTGCTTTAAAAAATAAGCCCTCAGGTTGTTTCAAACTCTAAAGTGTTTTTTTTTTGTTTGTTTGCTTTGTTGTTGTTTTTAAAGCATGATAAATTGAGTTGTTGCCTTTCTAGACAAAATGTAAAACATGAAATCTACCCAGATTTATAATCAGGAATTCACTCCTAGCTCTGTTTTGAACTTCATAACTTATTTTAAAATCTACATTTTGACTACTCTTTCCTCTACATCTCTTATGAAAAATAGCCTTTGTCCTAAAGCAATCAATTCTATGACCCTAGATTGAAGTTATGAGAAAATATGGAGGTACTATTTTGTCACAGAACAGGAAAGAGGGTAACCTGGAAGATTTTATATGAGGGTTGTGAGTCAAAATGCCAATATCATGCAGTCTCATTATCACTGCATTCTTTCTTATTCCACACAGAAATCAAGACAAAGAATAGAAGATCCAGCCCTAATCGGTTTGGCTCAGTGGATAGAGCATCAGCCTGTGGACTGAAGGGTCCCAGGTTCGATTCCGGTCAAGGGCATGTACCTTGGTTGCCGGCACATCCCCAGTGGGGTGTGTGTAGGAGGCAGCTGATTAATGTTCCTCTCTCATCGATGTTTCTAACTCTCTATCCCTCTCCCTTCCTCTCTGTAAAAAATCAATAAAATATATTTCTTTTAAAAAGAATAGAAGATCCAGGGCTGGGGGCCGACTTTTCCCCTTGGTGCTCGGAAAATGACATACACATTTACTATGATATTTTGGAAGCAATAACAAACCTATCCTTGTTAGCTAACATAGTTTGTCACTAGTCAAATTCATCCTTAGGTACATTAACTTCAGTAGGAATTTAAAAATATTTGCCTTTGGCAATTTTGGTGAAGTACTCACACAATGTATCTTTAAGAATTGCTCCAGCCTATATTTCATGCTTTAGACTTAGAAAAATGAGAAGCTGTGTTTCCAAATATACTGCAAATATAAAGTTTTCTCATGTAGCTATAATGTATTCATTAGTTTGGTGATTTAAATATATTAAATTGTAGAATAAATAATTATTTACAATTCCCCGCAAAATCAGAGCAAACAGTTTGCATTTGAAATTTATATTTAACATTGTCTTAGCTGTATTGCATATTACTAGATGTTATCACCAGTCCCTCAAATTGGTACTTTTGGTTAGTCTGAAAAAATAATGATTTTTAATAACATTTAATGTATTTTCACATATCTTTTAGTCTTTTAATATGCTACCAACCTCCAATGAGAATAGCAATGACCAATTAAATTAAATTTGAGACCAACAAAATATCAAATTATAAACTACTCAAAATTCTTGTCCTTGGGGAAAATAATCCAGTTCATATCTGAATTGACACACATTCTGCAATAATAAGAGCAACCACATCAAAAAGATCGGCGCTCTCAAAGTTCCCAGCCCTCCTCCAAGTTTTTGCATATTTTGACTCGTTTATTCTTTAAACAACTCATGTGGTAGGTGCTATTCTTGTCCCTCATTTTAAAGTAGAGGAAACTGAGGCCCAAAGGAATTCAATGACTTGCTGAAGTTTACACAGCTAGTCAGTGGTAAAGCTAACATTCAAACCCAAGCAACCTGGCTGCACAATCTACACATTTAATGTACTAGTTATAGTGCCCAGGATGCAAGAGTGAGACAGCTGCAGAGAAAGAGCTGGTTGGTTTTTATGGGTATGAAGCAGCCACGTGCCTAACCCTCAGGCCTCCTCCCAGCCCCGCAAGGGGGAGAAAAGCAGTAGTCTCTTTCTTTTCTCCACTTCTTCTGGATTCATAAAGGTCACTGGTCCTCTGAAATTCAGATTCAGAGACAAGAAGAACGCGTCATCCGCCTATAGAACTAATTTCTTCTGTGCTCTCTCAAAATATTTAAAATTGTGTAGGTAAGAGCGTCTGGCCGCACTCACCATGGTATCTTGCATGACCTCTTCTGCCCGTCTCTGCTCTGGCATTGCATAATTGGGCTTTAACTTCAGGGACCTAACATACTTAATAAGAGTACTTTATCAAGTATTAAGCTAAAATGCTTTTTATGAAGAGATGGGAGGACATCAGTTGATTTTAATTTTTATCCAGGAAAGAAATAGGCCAATTTGAAAGCTTTTATGAATTTAATGCTGCCTGTTTTAGCTGATGGTTACGCAATTCTTTGGAAATGCATAATTATAGGCTAGCACAAACACAATGAAATTTCCTCAAGAAGGAATGATTGCATAACTTCCTATTATAATCTTCACATCAGAGTGTCCAGCTGAGATAGGGCAAGGATGAGAAAGACAATGGCTAAGAAAGTAAAAAACAACAACAGAAACAAAACCTCACAAAATTAAGCCTGAGTAGTTTATATTTTTAATACTCAGATCCATCATTTTCACTTATAATCCATATTACTATTTATAAATATCTTTCTAAAACAGTAGGGATAATAATATGAGTAACTTCAAAACCAAAAACAAAAGTAAAAACACAAATAAAAGCTTTAATTCTCTACTGGTTATAAACATACAGTGGAGGCCTTTTCCACCATAAAGCCTAGTTCCAGAACATGTATTTTCCCAGTATATACATACTAATATAATAAATTATAATTATTCTAATATCTTTTACCAGTCTTTCTTTTTTATCTAAGACAGAATTTCTAAAACCTGAAGACAAAGCTACATTAAAAAATATACTTTTCTTATTTTGCAATAAATATCACCAATGTTACCTACAGACTCGTAAGTTATTTTGACTCCTTTCCTTTTGAAATCAGGGAAATAGTACTAAGAATAGAAAATGCTATAGAAATTTTAAAAGGCTCAAAAGTTCTCTGTGCCTTATAAATCCACTGAAGAGGTAATGTGCTAACTATACTATCTATTTGGCAGTTAATTCTAATTTCATTTTTGAACATTATTTATTGAACTACTTAAAATACCTTTCAGTCAGTAGGTTACTAGTAATGTGTGATTGATTACCTAAGCATCTAAGGCCCCATGTCTATATTCTACACTAGATAGGTCAGCTATAAACATTGGTTGATTACTTTGATCTGCTATTTAAAGAATATTCTTGCAAGAAACATCATAAGGCATTCAAATTAAAAGGTGGTGGTGGTTAACGTTTTCCTTCATCTATGGATATATTCAACAATCATTATCAAAGAGCTACTATATGATATTAACTATACTATTAAGGAATAATTTTTGGGCTATTAATCATACTTTAAAAATTTAAAAGAATATGAAATAATGTTGGCAAAATGGCAAAATAAGAAATTTCCAGTGTTCATTCCCTCCCAAAAATATCGATATGAACCATTATGCATGCACAAAAATACATTCAAAAGAGCTAAGTTTTTCATGTGAGGTATTGCATTCTGGATTAATCTACACTAATAAAAGACAAAGATGTTAATTGACCATACCTTCGCTATGTCCAAGCTGTGTCCACCAGCCAATCAGAGTGACTATATGCAAATTAACCCAACCAAGATGGCGGCCAGCAGCCACAGAGCTGGAGCAAGCAGGAGGCTTGGATGCCCCAATGATGGAGGAAGCCAAGC
>NW_006283588.1:1873405-1887242 GCF_000327345.1 Myotis davidii
CATGATCGGGGACCCCCTTTAGGGCAACCCAGCCGGTCCCCACCCATGCACCAGGCTTCTATCCTATATAATAAAAGGGTAATATGCAAATTGACCCTAACAGTAGAGCGATTAGGAATCACTGGTCACGATGACAAACACTGACCACCAGGGGGCAGACGCTCAATGCAGGAGCTGTCCCCTGGTGGTCAGTATGCTCCCACCAGAGGAGCTATGCTCAGCCACAAGCCAGGCTGATGGCTGTCAGTACAGTGGTGGTGGTGGGAGCCTCTCCCGCCTCCTCAGCAGTGCTAAAGATGCCCGACTGCAGCTAGGCCTGCTCCCTGCTGGCAAGTGGACATCCCCCGAGGGCTACTGGGCTGCCAAAGGGATGTCTGACTGCCAGCTTAGGCCCAATCCCCTGGGGAGCAGGCCTAAGCCAGTAGGTGGTCATTCCCCGAGGAGTCCCAGACTGCAAGAGGGCACAGGCCGGGTTGAGGGATCCTCCCAAGTGCACAAATTTTTGTGTACCGGGCCTCTAGTTTTGATATAAAAGGCATTTTTTTGCTTAGTAAGTTTATCTGTAAATGTCATGTTTATAATAAGTATGAAACTTATTATAATGTGAAATTAGATTTTATTAAGGAGGAAATTTTTGGAATTGTCATTGACCATTAAAACAAAGTGACTCAGCCTAGCCAGCATAGCTCAGTGGTTGAGAGTTTACCTATGAGCCAGGAGGTCACCGTTTGATTCCAGATCAGGACACATTCCTGGGTTGCAAGCTGAATCACCAGTGGAGGGTTTACAGGAGGCAGCCATTCAATGATTCTCTCTCATCCTTGATGTTTGTATCTATCTTCCTTTCCTTAACTCTCTGAAATCAATAAAAATTAAAGTGACTGAGTTGTTTGGAGCATCCTCTGGTGTACTGAAGGGTCATGTATTTGATTTCCAACCAGAGCACACACCTGGGTTGCAGGTTCTATTCCTGGTCAGAGTGTACAGGAGGCAATCATTAATGTTTCTCTCTCACATCAATGATTTTTCTCTTTCTCTCCCTCTCCCTTGCTCCCTCCCTAAAAACAGAAAAAGCAATAAGATTATATCTTGGGGTAAGGATTACAAAAACAAAACAAAAAACCCACAAAGTTTAGGACTCATCACAGGGGTATTTGAAGACAGTCTTTTGTAAACAATGTAATAGTAATAACAAATAAATTACTTTCTTATATTTTTATCAGCACACCAATTTAGGAGTGCCTTATTAAATAATTAGTTATTCAAATTGTATTTGCATCTATTATTTTTATGACTCATTAGTTGATTTATTGAATTAGATTTCTTAGTTAAAAGGCATATGTGTTTGTTTTTTCTGCTGAATCAAAAATATCTACAAAATAATCCAACAAATAAATAAATAGGTAAAAATACAAAGTACTTTTTAAGATGTAATGTAAACAATATAACTAATTTTCAGGTTAAAATTTTTTAGACACTTTCCCCCCCGAAAAAACAAAAACAACAGTTTAACAGAAACCATATAATGTATGAAATTAGTTCAAAGAACTATTTCTTTATAAAAAATTATATAATGTTTCAGACTCTGCAGCTGGTCCTTGTCAGTTCAATAGGCAGCAGAGCCTTCAATGAGTCAGATGTGTGCGGGAGGTAATTCCGTTATCCCTGTGGACTGTAATGCTTGGTCATCAGTTTAAATATGCAGTGGCATTTTCAATGTAATTAAATGACTAATTGTGCATCCAAAATTTGTCTATTTATTGGCATGCATAATAAATTATGATTTATAATTGTTGGAAACCACTAATTTGAAATCTGCGGGGCAGGTCTTTGACATCTTGACTGTACCATAAGACTCATTATTTGAAATTATTTGAACCATATTAATTGAACTGAAGTTTAAATATTTTAAAATTAATACTGTTGGAGAAGGAAATTAGAATTTTCAAATTATGTTTATGTTGGGCTATTTTATATTCCCCCCAAAAAGGAACTATTTATACCAACAACAATTAAAATAATAAATGTATATGAATTAAATGAAAAGTTTTTAATAGTTATTGTTATGTGTTGTGTTGGGAAGATATTTATTATACACTGAGAAGAATAAAAACATTTATGTATTACTATAGAGAATTGGGCAGAGTTGAAAGTTTAGTTTCAGCTATTAAGTCATGTTAAAATTACATCTAAAAATGAAAATACAGATATGTCCTCTAAATGAATAATTTTAACCTTTTCAGTGCCACAGTTAACTGTATTGGTAGAAAACCTGTTTATGAACATCTTAATTACAACATCCTTTGGGTAACCCATATCTATTGCTGGCATTGCTATTTAATATAAGGTCACACTCATTTTTAAGGGCTGACACTAGTGGGATATCACATTATTCTATTTAATCACTGCCTATAGCATATGACTTGTTAAGTACTTAGATATCCTTCCTACTTATATCTATTTCAATATGAACTTCTATTGCATGTACAGGAAGATTGTGTGAACTAAAATGAATTATTTAATTTCAGAAAATTATATTTAAGTACTATAAATTATAAGACAGATATAACCACAATATTTCCAATGAATAATCATTAAATGATAAGCAGATCATTCATTAAAGTAAAAAGCATTCACAAAGTTACTGCCCCAAACCAATGTACTAGAATTCCTTTAGCTTAGACCTAAATGGACTAATAGATATTCAGACTCAATATGGTAATCTAAAAAAAGAACTATAGAAGCCCATATTTACATCAATTACTAAGTAACAAGTTACTTTTTATAAACTGAATATTTATTCTCAATCAACATTTTAATATCAACATTGAACTTAAGTCTTTTTCCCTTCTTACCCACGTACTCCATAAAAGAACTCATCTGGGAAATTGATATAGAAAATGACTCTTGCCCTCTCAACACTTTATTGACTATTGTCTTAAATTACCAATTTATCATTGAGTAAGCAATTTTAAACCTACCTCTGATTTCAGGCATAATAAAGATATCCAAATGAATACTTAATTTAATATGTTATAAGCACTATGATAGAAGTATATACAGTATATAATAATATATCCACAAATGAAAGAAAAATCAACTCTGGAGTAAGAAAAAAATGTTTACAGGAGCGAGAGGTAAGTTACAGAACTCTAAAAACAGAAATAACAATTAGGAGGTTATTTCAATAGTTGAGGTGAGAGACAATGAAAACAGAAACTAAATCAGGAACAATAAGAGGAAAGAGAAATGATCTGATAGGAAACATGTTATTAAAGTGAAAACGATTGAAATTTGGTTGCAAGTGGATATAGTCTGTAGATCATATGGAGGAGTGTGGTGAAGGGAGAGAGGCTGACATCAGATGTTCAGGTTCTGAAGATCCCAGTCTAATAATTAGGAGAAAGGACTCTTGGAAGAAATAGCAGATCCAGGGTCCTATAGAAAGTTCTGGGTTAGACATGTTGCCGTTTCGGAGATTGTGTATACAGTGGTGCAGGTGGTGTAGACTAGATCATAAAGGCAGTTTGGAATTAGCAACCTATGTTTTAATGCACAAATTTAATTATTAGAAATATGTAGTGGGTGCCAAGAAATGACCAAGGTCTGTTGCCCGACAAGGAAGAAGCGCCATCAAAAGGCAGAAAATAATTGCCAGGTGGCTAGACCATCAATAGGAGGAAGAAAGTAACACACAATTGCTGCATCTTCAAACTGGGCCAGTGAAGTAAAGTTGACGCAGTAATGCACCTCAGAAGATCTTCAGCATTTATTTGAATGTAGGATTACTTAAACAGTCACACTTAAAAACAAAATAACCCCCCAAAGAGTCTCTGCTTTTGCAAATATCTGTCTATGTCAAAGATTTGTACATTTTATTTGGAAATGGCTAGATATAATTTTAAAACTTTACCTAAATTTGGTTATAAGGCTTGGACTTGAAATATAGAGTATTACTTCCTAAAGCTTTTTTTATACTTTAAAGAAAAATCTATTTTATAATTTTTACAAATCAAGAGAATCAATTTTCTTATTTGGGTCGTTAAAATTATTACAAGAGTTTATTTTGATGCTGACATACTACTGAGGAGTTCATCAATATAAGTTTTGTAATGGGTATCATAAGAGAAAAATTAGGCATATATTTTATCTATGAATTCTATTATTCATTTACTTTACTAAAATTATATACAAAGATATTTCGGGAAAAATTAGAAGTTTTTAAAAACTTAAATTTGCAATAGTAGTCAAATGGCTTCAAGGTATAAACAAGACAAAGGGAGATGGAAAAGCAAAATTAAAACTTCTTTTTTCCTCTATAGTTTACTGCTCTAAAAAGAAATTGTGATTCCAACATCTTACAATTTAAATTTAAAAGATTTCTACTTGCCCTGACTGGTTTGGCTCAGTGGATAGAGTGTTGGCCTGCGGACTGAAGGGTCCCAGGTTCAATTCCGGTCAAGGGCATGTACCTTGGTTGCGGGCACATCCCCAGTAGCGGGTGTGCAGGAGGATCGATGTTTCTCTCTCGTTGATGTTTCTAACTCTCTATTCCTCTCCCTTCCTTCTCTGGAAAAAATCAGTAAAATATGTTTCTAAAAAATGTTTCTACTTAATGAAAATTTATTTTAAAACTATAAAATCATAAATTGAAAGAGGATTTTTAAAAATTCAACATAGTTTACTCCTAATAGATGTTGAAAGATCTTAAAAAACATTCCTCAAAAAATCTCCGAATGTTTTACTTCATTTAGGAATTGTAGTATATATAATTAAGTGCGGTACTGAAAAAAATACAAATTACATGTTAATATTAAAACAATTAATTGTATTTCTCATTCCATTAGCACTAATCAGTATACATGACCCCCAGAAGTAGGGCTATAAAAGGTAATTTATGCTTCTGCTTCATCAGGAGCATTTCCAGTAACAATTTTTTGTTGTTTTACAGTAGTTATTTGGATACAGGGCCAGGATATCTGGAACATTTTGATCCCACCAAGGACTCCGTTATTGCTAGCATAATTAACTTATAGATTTAGTGAATTATATTATATACAAAAGTACACCTCCTTACCAGTGGGAATAACTTGCCCTACAGAAACCTGCTATAATATTTAAATGAAATTGTTAATCAGGGACCTTTACAGCTGCACCTGCTCCTATTTTTAGCAGGAAACTGTAATCACTGTCAGTTCTTTTAGACCTGGGCAGAGGGGAACCATTAATACAACAGAAGCGTAGTTCAAGAGAATCCCCGTCTGCTGCATTATCCTGGCTCTGCTAAAGAGTGAGTGAGTGACAGCGGGGCAGAAGGCACCCAGGGGGAGGAAACACACACACACACAAGCACACACACACACACGCACACGGACACACCAAACAACAACAATGATAAAGGAATTACCAGAGGAAGTTACAAATGGCTTTCTTGGATAAAGTTAGAGATATGTTTCTTGACTAAAGTTAGAATAAAGTTTAATGAATCTGACTGTGGTAAACCTTCTTATTTTTAAAGAAAGATTTTGGAATACAGAAGCTGTTTGAGAATTCAACAAGAGCCCCGCAGACATTTCTAAGTCAATCATGTCATCTTAAATTTTTTTTTAAGTCTGTGGGTTCCCACAGGGTCATGCTGGAGCACCCATTGCTTGTTATAAGATGCAGCAGCAAGTGAATTAAATGCTTTCAGAGGTAGATGACAGGAGATGATTTGACTGTGGGTGGTGGGCATGCAATGCAAGATACAGATCACGTGTCACAGAAATGTACACTTGAAACCTGTGGGGAGCAGGGGACTGGGTTGGAAAGTCTGAAAATTATTCATAAATTTGATCTTGAAGTAATTTTTCTTCCTTATTTGAATAGTTCCACAACTCTTAAATTCGCTCCAATAGTCATTACACATATTGAATATGGCTTTGTGCATACATGATCAAATATGTATGACTTACAAGACTCTGTGTTGGTGTAGCAAGGTTTAAAGTTATGCTTATTATGCCACTTGCTAGAATGGCTGTTATCAACAAGACAGGTCATGATACGTGTTGGAGAGGTTGTGGAGGAAAAGGAGCCTTCATTCACTGCTGGTGGGAATTTAAACTTGACAGCCACTATGGAATACAGTATGGAGGCTCCTCCAAAATTAACAATAAAGTTATCACATAACCCAGAAATCCCTCTCCTGGGTATCTACCTGAAAAATTTGTAAATGTTTATTTGCAAAGATATACGCACTGCAGCATTATTTATGATGGCCAACACATGGAAACAACAGAAGTGTACTTCCATAGATGAGTGGATAAAGAAAAAGAAGATGTGTACATGCATACAATGGAGTCCTACTCAGCCATAAGATGAAATGCGGCCATTTCTGACAACATGGATGGATCTTGAGAATATGCTACATGAAATAAGTCAAACAGAAAAAGTGAAGAACCATATGATTTCACTCATATGTGGGATATAAAACTCAAAGCAACAAATGAACAAATATCAACAACAAACAAACAAAAACTCATAGACACAGACAATATTATAGTACTTACCAGAGGGAGTGGGGGTGGGGGTAGAAAAGAGTAAAGAAGGTCAAATATACGGTGACAGGAGATGATTTGACTGTGGGTGGTGGGCATGCAATGCAAGATACAGATCACATGTCACAGAAATGTACACTTGAAACCTGTGGGGAGCAGGGAACAGGGTTGGAAAGTCTGTAAGGAGGATTCTCCGGAAGGTCGGGGGCCTCGAGGGGACCTTGCCGAAGGCAACAGCTCTACCTTGACTCTTCCAAACAAGTCCGATCCCCCGGGGGTTTTGCTAGGATCTCAATGTTTAGTCTTTTAGACCCGACCTTGTAGAAGCCTGTGCTTTCTCAAGGACACTTACCCTGTTGATTGCATCTAGAGGTTAATTTTAGTTCAAGCTCTTATGACAATAAAAGCCGAAGAGGCAGGCGAACAGGGCTACCTGGCGGTGATAGCTAAACAGTGCCTTAGCCTCTCTTTCACAGAAATGTGTGTTAGAGTCATCATTCACCTGTCCTCCGGTCAGCCCCCGCAAAGTGTCCCCCGCCCCCCCTCCTCCATGTGTGAGGACCAAGGAATGTAACGAAGCACAATGGGTCCCTGGAAAACAAGTAAGAAAATGCAAGGAACTGCAAAGTAAGTCATTGGAGCCCGCTTGGGATTTCTAAGTTCAAGGGAATGGTTTCTCAGCTAAGGAATTCACTACCTCTGTTATGCTTCTTAAGGATGTCAGTATGTTTTCCATTAGAAAAATAAGCCTATTGCTGAAAGTAAGGAAAAAAAAAAAGGTTTTACCTGTATTTGCCTAGGAAGCAAAGGTTTTATATATATTATTAAAGTAATTATATTATGTTAATCAGGAAGTTACTTTAAATGAATAGATCACTTAATACTGTTTAATGATGATGATAATAATAATAATAATAGTAATAATAAATAATAATATAATATATTTGACTACCTTCCCAGGGTTTGAAATTTAAGATTTGCTTTCTCTCCTTATGAAGGAAATTTTATACTTAAGGTATATAGGAAGCTCTGCCAAATAAGGAAATAATAATTATATTCTATTTATATATGGATATTAAATAGATTCTAATATGCATTCATTTATAACTAATTGTTATAAGTTATGATATTGTGAAATATTGTGTTTTACAAAAAGCACAAGATTCCATGTCATTTATACTCTATAAAGTATCTAGATTTATAGAAATACTGGCAAGAAAAATCAGGAGAAATAGAATTTAACTATAGGACTGAATAAACTAAAAATAATTATAGTTTTAGTAATTATTGTTCTCATAGTAATATGTTTGTTTGCATAAGTTCAATAAGAATCCTCCTTACAGACATTCCAACCAAGTCCCATGCTTCCCCACAGAAACTATGTAATTTTATTAACCATTAGAGGCCCAGTGCACAAAATCCTGCACTGGGGGGGTGGTCCCTCAGCCCGCCCTGCACCCTCTCACAGCCTGAGACCCCTCGCTCCTTACCACCTGCCTTCTCACTGCTCCTTACTGCTTGGCTCACTGCTCCTTAGTGCTGCTGTGGAGACAGGATAGGCTCCCATCACCGCCGCTGCGCTCATCAGCCCTAAGCCCAGCTTTTGGTTGAGCAGCGCTCCCCCTGTGGGAGCACACTGATTACCACAAGGCAGCTCCTGTGTTGAGCGTCTGCTCTCAGGTGGTCAGTGTGCATCATGGCAACTGGTTGTTCTGGTCATTCCACTGTAACGGTCCCTTAGGCTTTTATTATATAGACTAGAGGCCCAATGCACGAAATCCATACAAGGGGCTTGGACCCTGCCCTGTGGTGGAGGCCTCTGCCTCAGCCCCCACCATCCATGGCAGCTGGGGGGCCTCTGCCGCCTCTGCCTCAGCCCCTACCACCGTGGCTTCATCATGCAAGTCATCCGGAGGTATGTCCTGAAGGACATCTAGTCTAATTAGCATATTATGCTTTTATTATTATAGATTATCACCCCAATTAATTTAATTAAAAATAAAAAGTTATACATGTGAAGTAATCACTGCACTCAAAGAATTTCATATTGTGAAGGCATTATGGATAGTATACCCAGGCATGTATAAGCTTGGAATTCAATGTACATCCTATGAGAGAAATATGTGAAAGAATCAAGAAGTTACTATAAGCCATATTCTTATCATTTTTAAATATACTATGTAAATTAACCCATTTATTATTTTTATTGTCTGTCTCTGCACTAAAAGTTAAGCTTCTACATATAGGATATTTTTTTCGTCAGTAATGAATGAGCTCTATCTGAATAAATACACAGTACTGGGGTGAGAGATGTAGCATTTGTTGAATGAATGAATGGCCTTGATTTGAATAAAACAGAAGAACAAAATACCCGTGTAGCTGTTTGCACTTTAAATGTAATGCTGTCTTATTTATCTTAGTTTTTACAAAGCTAAGAAATCTTTATAAATACGTTTAGGTGGCAGAGAGTCTATAAAATACATGTCAGCTAATAATTGACTAAGTTCCCCTTGGAAACAAAGGATAAGCTAATCCTAAATATCATAGATATGAATAATATCACCTAAAAAGGGATGTTTTACTCCTAATAATTCACATATTTGTAGGCAATGACAAATATATTGTAAATGCTGACTGGCTGATAGGAAATGTAAAGTGCCATTGGTTACAAAACCCAGAACAAATCCACTGATATTAATATTTGGAGAAAGTGTGTCATAAGACTGATGAAATATGATAAATAGAAGGACAGGTGGAAGGTAGGTATAGCCCTTAGTGCATATGAAGCACAGGAAAGGCAGAGAAGCTTGTGTAGCATAAAGGACCCTGGTTCCATAGGAAAGGTTATCTTGGTGAAACCGTTTTAACTGGAAAACTTATAAAACAGCATAAATTAAGTTTTTATTCTCTTCTTACAAAAGTGCTCTTTGAAATGATGACTGCCCTTTATTACAAGGAGAGAATCTATTGATCTGAGATATTTGCATATTTGGATTCTTGTCACAATTAATTCTAACTGCAGATTAATTCACATTCAAGAATTTATTTCCATTTCTGTCCATTGTAATGGCATGAATCAGTCCCCTCAGGGCTTGATCGCCCTTTAATGCTAGGCGTGCTTGTATGGGGGTCTTCAGAATGGAAAATAAGATTCTGGAACTCAAGAGCCTCGTTGAAGATTTGCCAACCTCCAGCTTCCCCGATAGATTCAGATTTTCGTGGGAACAGGAACTGTGATTTCCTTGTTCACACGGAACACCCCAGCACTTAGCAAAGTGTCTGGCTTAATCCATTTTAGCTGAATAGACCTTATTGCCATTTTGATATAGACTTGCTTACAGAGTCATCGTTACTTAAATCAAAATCTTAAACTGATTCTTATAAAAAATATTACTGTGTTACCTAAAATATCATTCAAAAATATTGCCAGGTGAGCAATATATCTGTTCAATACTTTCCGGAAAAAAATTAATCAGTTTGCCTCCTCTCCAAAGTTCATTCCAAATTTAGACTCAAAATGCAATATTTAATGTACAGAGAAAATAAAATGATTTCAAAAAAGTTACTTCACAGAAAAACCTTTATTATATACAACAACATAACCAAGACAAAAATTAAAAATGAAAGGACTTCCAGTGCTTCGGAAGACAGATCACTTGGCTGAAAAATCAAAGTGGCTAATGTCCAAGGAAAGCGATGTCCACTCCTAGTTTCAGGAAAGGAAATGCTCACTAGGAGTTGGTTTGGGAGTTAACACCAGGCAATAGCGGAAGGCCAGAGATGATTTTCATGGTGGTAGTCGGGATATTCATGGTATTTTGCCTTTAGTGAGCATGCAGAACTCTCTTATGCATCACTGTCTTTTTCCAGAGCAATAATGAAAGTTAGAAAATAAACCCTTAAGAGAATACAGAATTTTACTTATCACAGCAAAGTAGAACAACAGAAGAAATAACAGTAAGTGCTCATAAAATAAGAACCACTAACAATATTCCAAAAAATGTGTCTCATGTCTAAAAGTTGCATGTAAGAGGACACATACCATGACATCTGCTGTGGCAGCATGGCGTACGAGCCAGCCTCGGTCTCACACCAGAGGGAATCCGATGCAAAGTTGATGGCATGCTATGCCGAGACCAGATGCGATGGTCTTAACTTACATAGAGGCAGATACCGGGATTATAGTTCACCTATAAAGCTTAGGAAAAGCCTGAAATCCATATAACACAGTCGTTTATACAAATTAGAGGCACCCATACACAATCAGATGCTAGTTTTCAAAGATGCCTCCATATGTAAGGACATAAATTCATTGACACAGTTACATACAAAAGTGAATGGAATGGGAGGAGACCTAGAAATGATAGGAAGATACAATAAAACAAGACAAAGGCATTACCAGTTCAATAAAGGAAATAGTGAATGAACTGAGGAACGGGACTACTTCTATTCTGTGCAACCAAGATAAAATCAATATTGAAAACTAAAACACCCCAAATTGCCTATGACAGCTATACCATATCAGAGGAATTTTATACCGGTTTCCTTATTCCTTTCCCCTTAACTCTCCAAAGAGCTCATATTTCAATTAATAGTATTTTTTATAAAAACAGCTGATTTATACCATTCTATTTTGTTTGCTCTTTCAGGTTATAGAAAATTGCATTTCCCTAACATGCATATTCCATTAGCGCTTTCATTGTATATGGGGTGACATTGTATCACATTTATAAAAGTGAACCAGACATTTAATATTCCTTTCATCTAAAACCCCCCTCTAAACTGTGTGATTTAATTAACAGATAATTAAATTCCAAATATGAGAACTTTAGGGACTGAGGCGCTGAGGCTGTATCAGGATGAAAGATGTTTACACTTAACACAAAGATACTCCCCTGACTGAATGAGGCTGGGAATTGCAAGCAAGGCAGAGCGAGAGCCAGCTGATAACAAACTGTTCATTAGAGCATTAGCCTCCCTGAGCTTAGAGAATGTCAGAGCCTCCTCTTTTCACACATCCACGGAAAAATAATTACAGAGCAAAAAGAATGCTGCTCTGCATTTGTAATCAGAGGCAGAAATTACCATATATTAGGTTCAAAATTATTTCTGCCCCTACTCATTCCCAACAGTTTCCTTTCTTTTGGTCTTTTCAAGGTTTATGATGACCCTCTCTTTATTCAGCCTCTGCGCCCCCTGCCCCCTGCTTTTGTGAGTTTGCTTTTTCGAGTTGTGTTGCCCTGTTTTATTTTGCATGTTACATATTGGCCTCAACACCAGTAATGCGTGGGATTCAGAGGTGTGTGTTTGCCAAAAGCACTCCATGTTGAAGTTCAGAGGACAACAAAGATGTGATTTTCCAAGTGGTTATAGTAGAAAATAATTTGGAAATTTAATATTGCTAAAGTCAATGAAACAAAATAAAGCCAAAAAAAAAACACCCCCCAAAAAACAACTTAGATCATGAGCTGGAAATGAGTTTAGTGTAATCTTACATTAGATATATATTTTTTTTGCTGATCTGACAAAAATAGGAATAATATTGATTCATTCATACTGGATGGCTATTGTGTTGGTGGTGGTTATTATTTACTTTTGACAATTGAAGATAAAAAGAGGTCAGTGCCCCCGAGGAAATAGGTGTTTCTTGTTTTAATAATTCTTACTGCACTTGGTTGAAAACCACTGCATAGAAGCAGTAGCAATGCCTTTGGTCAGCTCCACAGTCAAATACCTGGGTAGCTTCCTCTTATTGTTTGTTTTTATTTTACTTTATTCCAAAAGGACTTGAGGTGTGGATTGCCCTTCTCATTGTGAAACCCTGGGTTAAAGTTTTAACTTTTCTGAGCTGTAGTCCTCATTGGCACCATGATGGTGATGACATGTGCTTCAAGAATGAAATGCCACTCTACATCATTAGCACCAATAACTTAATAAAGTATGCTCCGATGTGAAATTATTATTGAAGACCCTCAAAAAGCACATCAGGGTTCCTAATATACTGATTGCATTAAGCACTGGTCCTGGGAAAGTGAAGTACATATTACAGATTGCTGGATAAAGATTTTTCTGGTACCTAAGATTACTATAATTTAACTTCAAATTAAGCTGATAAATTTAACTAGTCATTATATCGTGTGTCAAGGGGTAATGAAAAAATTTGCTTCTTTTACTAAAGGTGATTTCATTTCATTAAAACTGTAAAATATGATATATTTTACATATAAAGTATATATCTAATTATAAGTATAATATCTAATTATAACCCAAATACGGTAATTATAGAAATTTGGCACCAGACATAATACTTCTCAGAAAAGCAGCCTAGCCCTACCTGGCTTGGCTCAGTGGTTAGAGCATCGGCCTGTGGACTGAAGGGTCTCGAGTTTGATTCTGGCCAAGGGCACGTGCCTAGGTTGAGGGCTCAATCCCCAGTGGGATGCGTGCAGGAGGCAGCCGATCAGTGATTCTCTCACGATTGATGTTTCTATCTCTCTCTCCCTCTCCCTTCCTCTCTGAAATCAATAAAAATATATTTTTTAAAAAAGAAAAGCAGCCTATTACTGAGATAACATGTTATAAAAAATTGCAGGTTTCTGCACTCAACCCATACATATAATAACATTATACATATGCATATGTATGATTATATCCTATCTAATAAAAGAGAAACATGGTAATTAGCCATACCTCCGCTACCCTTCCCATTGGCTAATCAGGGCGATATGCAAACTAACTGCCAGCCAAGATGGCAGCCGGCAGCCAGGCAGCTTGAAGCGAACGGGAGGCTTGCTTGCTTCAGTGATGGAGGACTCCAACGTTCCCCACCTGCCGCTGTCGGCCTCTGAGCTTGCAGTTTAAAACATTGTTACAAATATAGAAGCTAAACAAAACCAAGAAACCTGCTTTCAGCCAGCCGGGATCTCAGAGCTGGAGTCTCAGAGCTGGATCTCAGAGTTTCAAAACACTGTTTTGAAACAGTGTTTCGAATATAGAACCCAAACAAACCAGATACCTGCTTTCAGCTGGAGCCAAGCCTCAGAGCTAAAGCTGGCCCGGAATAAAAAAAAAAAAAAAAGAAAAAAAGGAGCGGTTGGGAGCTTCCGTCACCCGCCAACCTGAAAACAGCCCTCAGCCCCTCACCCAGACTGGCCAGGCACCCCAGTGGGGACCCACACCCTGAAGGGTGTGTGACCAGCTGCAAACAGCCATCATCCCCTCACCCAGCCTGGCCAGGCACCCCTGTGAGGACCCCCATCCTGATCCAGGACACACTTCAGGGCAAACCAGCCAGCCCCACC
>NW_006283588.1:1887520-1915636 GCF_000327345.1 Myotis davidii
GTGAGTGAGTGTGGCATCGCAACTTCCTTATCTGCCCTGTTCTGTGCATGGCAGGTGGGAGCTCCCCAAACCCCTGATCGGCCCTGCTCTGTGGGTAACAGGGGGGAGCTCCCCAACCCCTTGATTGGCCCTGCTCTGTGTGTGACAGGGTACGGAGCCCCAACCCTCCTAACGGGCCCTGCTCTGTGCATGACAGTGGGTGGTGCCACAACCTCCCCATTGACCCTGCCTTGAGTGTGACGGGGCGGTGCCCCAACCCCCCAAATTGGCCTACCCTAAGCATGGCTGAGGGTGGCATCGCAACCTCCCGATCTGCCCTGCTCTATGCATGACAGGGGTGGCGCCCCAACTCCCCAATCAGCCCTGCTCTGAGCCTGACCAGGGGCTGCACCTAGGGATTGGGCCTGCCCTCTGCCACCCGGGAGCAGGCCTAAGCCAGCAGGTTGTTATCTCCCGAGGGGTCCCAGACTGCGAGAGGGCACAGGCCGGGCTGAGGGACGCCCCTCCCCCCGAGTGCACATATTTTTGTGCACCGGGCCTCTAGTATACATATAATTGTTTACTCCATCGCACTGTATATCCTAATCTCTAAGTGGAGCAGATAGTGCTCAGCTTCAGACATGGCTGCTCTCAGTGGGGGTCAGCACTGTGGACTAAACCAAGCCAAGGGACACTCACTAATTCACCCAGAGAGCTGATGTATGTCACTGCTATCATGTATTTAAATAAAATTAGATAAAACAAAGAACAAGTTGAGTTATACTTCCAGAAATGAGAGGAGCATCTTCAATATGAAAGTGTGTTTTATTCACTAAAAGCTAAAGCAGCGGAGATAAATATCAAGTTACCCCAAAAACTTTGAAGGAGTCAATTCTCAACCAGAACAGAACCTGCTACTGTAAGTATATAAAAGGGGATGAAATAAAAAATGGTAATAAATAAATAAATAAATAAAAAACTAGGCAAAAAAGTTAGGAAATTAAATAGGAAAAATATACCAAGGTGATTGGAAACACTTCCCTTTTCTGAGCTTTAATGTAAAGAAATACTAAAGATGTTTGAAGGTCCCTCCCAGCCTTAATTATATGACACTAAGCGTATCAACAACAACAAAATAAATGTAAGCAGGTATCTCTATTTTCCCATTATTTTGATCACTTTCTTTGCTAGAAAGATAATATCATTGAGTATCTATAAACTACTCATCTGTGTTTTACATTTTCTCATGTTAACTATAAAGGTAATGTTCTCATCTTGCATAATCACTTATCACAAAACACTGGCACAATCAGGGGTGGGCAAACTTTTTGACTCGAGGGCCACAATGGGTTCTTAAACTGGACCGGAGGGCCGGAACAAAAGCATGGATGGAGTGTTTGTGTGAACTAATATAAATTCAAAGTAAACATCATTACATAAAAGGGTACAGTCTTTTTTTTTTTTTTTTAGTTTTATTCATTTAAAACGGGCTGGATCCCGCCACGGGACGTAGTTTGCCCATGGCTGGACTAGATGGTATTAACGAAATACACTGATGATTTAGTAGCCAGGTTTCACAATATACTCTCTAGGTGCCTACAAACTATTTCGTTTCTATTAGCCTAAGTTTCTTTCCTCTGAAAACAGGACCAAGAGCATTCATAGTGATATTGTGAGGGTTAAAATATATATATAATGCCTTATAGATTATAGGTGAGCAATAAGTAGAAACTGTTATTATATTTGTCAATGTCATTCTATAAATGAAATTCTAATCCTTAATAAGAAACATGGTAATAATGATCAATCTCTGAGTTTTATAATATGTTTTTAAGATGAGAAAAATGCATAATGTTTAGGAAATTTCTTCTTCAAACAAGTACAAAATACCTAATACATTTCAGATGTTAGCATTTTTGTGAATAGAAGTACATAAAAAGTCAATTCTTAAAACTAATACTTCTTTATAATAAAAGGTTCACTCTCACCAGAAAGGAAAGGTGGGGTAATAAAAGGCTTATCAGGAAGGAATTATGAGGAAAGCGGATAATAATTAGCAAGGAGAAAGAATGGGTAGCAGGTAGATGAAAAGAGGAAATGTGGAGAGGCTCACACAAGAAGTTAATTCTTTCATGTCCATAAAATGTCATTAGGTTATAACATTTTAGTGAGAGAAAAGAACTGAAAATATGTAAAAGAAAAGACAGAAACATATGGTATCCAGAACAAAATGCTGTAAAAGAAAAGAGCACTCTGCGAAACTGAACCTGAATTAAATGTTAGAACAAATATATATTACTAAGTGATCACAACATAGGATTGTTCAAATATTCATCTTTTGCAGACCCCATCAAGTTTTTAACTTTTTCTATTCTATAAACTATTTGGGAATGAACTGTCCAACTGTTGTAGAAATGAGCAATACTTTTATTGACAAAAGTACCTTTATCTTCTTTAAATGATGGAAATATTATGACCACTAAATACAACACATTTCTCTCTCATCATTTTGTTTTCCTATTTCCTCATCTGAAATAAAGCCTCAACCCTGTTTGAAACCCAATTCTATTCTCCTCAGCACATACTCCTGAGCACACCAGAATGGATAGAAGAAAACATTGGGGTTTCCTGGTTTTATCACTTTAAATTGAGTACCACAAATTCTATGGACACTGGATGCTGCCTGATGAGGCTACTACATGTCCTTTATCAATGAACTCTTCCCATTCTCCAAGACAATGAATCCAGAAATTCTTGCTCTTCTAACCTCCTCTTCCTCCCATGGTCAGTTAACTATCGTGCTCCTTATTTCAGTGAGGAAATCCTTCATCACCACCAGTGCTACTACCCTCGTGGCCTCGCTGCTACTTGTACCTGCCTCATTACCATTACCAGCTGAACTCCTGCCCCACCCCCACCCCGCTCCCCATGGATGGGCCTCCTCCATGGCGCACTGGGTCCTATCCTTGCACATCTATCTCCTCAGCCACTCAGCTCTTCAATAAACCCCCGTCCCTCTTTCATCAATAGTATTTTCCTCTTCATTTGTTCATTTCTCATAGAATATGTTAAAATATATCTCATCTTTAAAACAAACAAATAAATCTCTCTAGATTTGCCTTTGCCTCTGTCTATGTCCCGATCAGGTCCCTCAATTAATGAATAAATTCCTTAAAAGTCCCTATACTCACTGTCTCTACATTGTCTACACTCATCCCCTCATGATTTTCTAATCAGGCTTTTCCTTTCCCCACTTGAGCAAACTATTCTTGACAAAATCACCAGTCACCTTCACTTTGTCAAATCCAATGAGGAATCCTCAGGTATCTTATTACTCAGCCTCTTAGAAGTAATAACACAGTTGATCACTTCCTCTTTCTTGAATTACTCTCTTGACTTGGTTTCCACATTTACACTTGGAAATCTCCTCTCTTGAGTTTCCTCCCAAATGAATGTCTTTTCCTCTGGTCTTTCCTCTGGTGCTTTTCTTCCTGTTCCTGACATTTAATATTGAAACACGCAAGGGCTCAGTTTTCTATCTCCACACCCTGCATAAGCAATTTAATCTGGCCCAGCTGTGTTCTCCAGAGTACAGGTATAGATTCTTTACACTGCTGATGATGAAAGATAGCCCTCCAGTCCCAGCTCTGCATCACCCCTAATTTCCAAACTGCTACCTACAGATTTCTACATGACATCGCCACATGAATAACTGAGAGGCAACTCAAACTTAAGTCCAAAATACAAAATCATTGATCCAAACCCTCACAACCAATTTCCCTTTGGTGTTCTGCATCTTCATAATGAATATCATTATTTATCTAGTTTTTCAATTGGAACACCTTGGGCTCTGATGACTTTTATGAAATGCAATTTCCAATATTTCAGTAAATTCTGCTGGCTCTACAATTTACGTGTACCCTTAATTTGACCACTCCTCACTTCTCCATAGTTATTACCCTGGGACAATCTTCCATCATTTCTCCTAAGTACTGAAGCAACAGCCTTATAACTTCTCTATAACTTTTTATATTTTAACCAATGTATTCCTTCAATTTTAAATCAAATTATATTATCACTTTATGCCCAGCCAGGAGGTCACGGTTTGATGCCTGGTCAGGGCACATGTCTGGATTGGGGGTGTGATCCTTAGTAGGGGCATGCAGGAGGCAGCCGATCAATTATTTTTCTCTAATCATTGATGTTCTCTCTCTCTCCCTCTCCCTTCCTCTCTGAAATCAACACATACATATAGTGGTAATGCTATATAATAAAAGCCCAGCGAATGAACAGTGGAATGGCCAGAACGACCAGTCGACCAGTTGCTATGACACACACTGACCAACAGTGGGCAGACGCTCAATGCAGGAGCTGCCCCCTGGTGGTCAGTGCACTGTCACAATGGCAGCACTGCTCGGCTGACAGGGATGAATGGTGCTCCCATAGCGGGCTGATTCCCTCAGGCCACTCCCTGCACCAGTGGATGAATGCAGTGCACTTGGCCTCTAGTATCCTATATAATAAAAGAGTAATATGGCCGAAACCAGTTTGGCTCAGTGGATAGAGCGTCGGCCTGCGGACTGAAGGGTCCCAGGTTCGATTCCGGTCAAGGGCATGTACCTGGGTTGCGGGCACATCCCCAGTGGGGAGTGTGCAGGAAGCAGCTGGTCGATGTTTCTCTCTCATCGATGTTTCTAACTCTCTATCTCTCTCCTTTCCTCTCTGTAAAAACTCAATAAAATATATTTTTTTAAAAAAAAGAGTAATATGAAAATTAACCCTCACACCCTCACTCCATCAGTCTGTCACAAAGATGGTGGCAGCCGTGGAGCTGGAGTGAGCAGGAGGCTTAGGTTGCCCACGGCAATGGAGGAAACCAAGCTTCCAGCCTGCTCTGGCCGGCCCTGAGTTCAGCTCAAGGCTACAAAGTTTCAATTATAGAAGTTAAATAAATCCCAGATACCTGCTTCCAGTCCATGACTGTGGCCAGCCTGACAACAGCCATCAGCCCCTCACCCAGGCTGGCCAAGAACCCCAGTAGGGCCCTCACCCTGAAGGGGGTGTGGCCAGCCTGAAAATGGCCCTCAGCCCATCACCCACGCTGGCCAGGCAGCCCAGTAGGAACCCCCACCCTGAAGGGGGTGTGGCCAGCCTAAAAACAGCCATCAGCCCTTCACCCAGGCTGGTCAGGCACCCTAGTGAGATGTCCACCCTGATCTGGGACACCCTTCAGGGAAAACCAGCCAGCCCCCACCTGTGGACCAGGCCTCTATCCTATATAATAAAAGGGTAATATGCAAATTGACCCTAACAGTAGAACGACTGGGAATCACGGGTCACTATGACACACACACTGACCACCAGGGGGCAGATGCTCAATACATGTGCTGCCCCGTGGTGGTCAGTGCGCTCCCACGGGGGAGCTCTGCTCAGCCACAAGCCAGGCTGATGGCTGCCAGCACAACGGTGGTGGTAGGAACCTCTCCTGCTGCCTCAGCAGCGCTAAGGATGTTTGACTGCAGCTTAGGCCTGCTCCCTGCTGGCAAGTGGACATCCCCCGAGGGCTCCTGGGCTGCCAAAGGGATGTCTGACTGCCATCTTAGGCCTGATCCCCTGGGGAGTGGGCATAAACCAGCAGGTGGACATCCTCCGAGGGGTCCCAGACTGCCAGAGGGCACATGCCAGGCTGAGGGACCACCACCCCCCCCCCCGAGCACACAAATTTTTGTGCACTGGGCCTCTAGTAATATATAATTATATTACCACTTTAATCAAAACATTGTATGGCTTTTCATCACCACTGAAATTCAATTGAAGACACTTACTTTGGTCTCTGCAGTGCTACATAAATCTGGCTCTTGCTGTTTTGTTTCGTTTGTTTTTGTGTTTTTTTAAATATATTTTATTAGAGAAACATCAATCAGCTGCCTCCTGCACACTCCCCACTGGGGATGTGCCCTCAACCAAGGTACATGCCCTTGACCAGAATTGAACCTGGGACCCTTGCGTCTGCAGGCTGACGCTCTATCCACTGAGTCAAACCGGTTAGGGCTCGTTTGGTTTTTTTAATTGTATACGCTACCATTTATCTCTTTCACTCTCCTTGGTCACACTGACCTCCTTTCGTTCCTTGAAAATAGTAAGCATACTTGTCTTAGGGCTTTTGCATTTGCTCCTCTTTTTGACTGGGTGGTCTAAGTGCAGATATTTGCATGACTATTCTTTTTATTAGGATTTCTGTTCAAGTATTCCACCATCTAAGAGATCTCCCTGTTCATGCAATCTAATGTATTTTCCTCAATACTATCCATCACCTTATGAGGCTTTACTTTTTCTTCATAATAACTGATACTACTTGTATATCATTTATTTAGGTTCCATGAGGGCAGAAACTCTGTACTGTTGTGACATATATGTAGAAGAAACTCAATATATATTAAATAAGCAAGTATATTATATGGAATTCCTTGCAGCCCTAAATTCATACACATTTCTAAAATATTTGGACAGCAGCTGGGAAATAATGTTTCCTGAAATGCTGCTCACACTAGATTGTATAAAATGGCTTTAGTGGCTGTGGTCTCTTAATAACAGTAAGTTTGATTGAAGAGCCATGTCAAGCAATTTGGGCCTTTACTTATTAATCTGAAAACTGCAAATGAAAGAGAAGTTGATGAATCATGCCAGTTATAGAAGATTGCTAATTTAATAAGCAACTCATTAGAATTTGCTATGGTGCCTCTGAAGTTTAATGAGCAGAAATTTTCCCTCTAATTTTTCTGTAGCAGTGAGATGTCAGTGAACTGAATTGATGCTTTAATAATAATAATTTCTTCTCTACTTTCTTTTTCATGAGAAATTAGCCTACTTAATCCTCCAAATCATACTCACATACATTAGTTGTACCAGTCTGAGAAATCAGAAATCATATAACTTATGCTATTAAAATACATTACACACCGCCAATACTCGGGTTTAGCCTTGTGGTAACTAGTTTATGGTTATACAGTAATGCATTTTCATATATTTTTTCTAATATGTTTGTATAGTAAGCTAATCATAATAGCAATAAGGATTGCCAAGACTTTTAATGAACACTATAAATACTTTTTTAAACATAGCTACTTTTATTATCATCTCCAGAAAAAGGCCAAATCCATTTAACCACTTAAAAAAATTATAACTAATTCATATATATATATATATGTTCACTTAATAACGCTCTTTCAAAATCATGCTGTTTTTACACCCAAAATTAAACCTTTATAGGCTTCTTTAAAGGCTAAAACTCTTCTTTCTTCCACATATAGTCAAATTTCATATACACTTTAGGAAGTCACCTTCATGAAGATATGGCAGAGAAAAGTGTGTTTCTCAAAATGATGTACTTTGAAGTCAAAGCCGAATTTAATACCAGATCAGTCATTTCATAACTGTGACCTTAGAAAGTTAGCTTAATCGCTCAAGGCTCAATTTCTCCATCTTTAAAATAAGGATAAATCTGTTGCAGAGAATTGCTGCGTGTCTCAACTACATACACTTTTATAAAATACTGACTTATAGTAGACATTTAATAAGTATTGTTTTCTACACGACTCCCCCTCTTGAAACACTGGCACGTTCATCCTGCCATTGTTTAAAAAAATAATTCTTAAGCATAATCTAAATGTCACCCACTGAAAATATAATTATGAGTGAGCCAAATCCCCTTAATTCAAAGACACTTAAGAACTAAGACAACTGTTAATCTAACTTTGTTTGTTGCTACTAGCACATATACAAAGTCTCCAAAAAACCTGATTACTTTAATAGTCTGAAATTCACATTTAGTATAAAATGTTGATATAGATTAATGACCAACAAACTAATGATTTTTATGGTGATATTTAATTTAAAAGAATGATCATTTTTTTCAGTTTGAAATTTTAAAACTGTACAAATGGAGACCAGCAGTACCTAATTAAGCATTTGAGGCATAAAGTCACTGTTAGTTCATTCAGAACATTTTGTAGATCTTATGATCCTCATGACAAGTATAGAACCAGATTTTAATGGTTAGTTTGAATAATATTGTTAGGCAATATGTAACTTGGATGGAGAGTATAGGGCTTTAAAGATTAATAATTACATGCATAAAGATTTTTTTTGTCTACATCATGAAGAACATGCACTTAGAAATTTGACCATCAAGGTTTCTGATTCTGGTGTGACACATGGACTATGTGACTTTAATCAAGTATTGTTTTTTATAATCTTCACCTGAGGATATTTTTCTATTGATTTTTAGGGAGAATAGAAGAGAGAGGGAAGACAGAGAGAAACATCGATGTGAGAGAAACACAACAATTGATTGCCTCCTGCATGAGCCCTGACTAGGGCCTGCCCTTGACCAGAATCGAACCCTTTGGTCCATAGTCTGATGCTCTATCTACTAAGCCAAACCAGGTAGAGCTAATCACGCATTTTTTTAAATTCCAGTTTCCTCACCTGTAAAGGGTGCCTTGAGTATTAGAAGTGATAAAAAGCAAAATGACTGCCCTATAATAAAAAAGAGCATGAGTGTTCCCCAAACTTTGTCTAAATTGCATTAATAATGTATTTCATTATAGTTTTTAAGCAATGAAATGGATGGAAATGTTCCGATTCTCCTAGAAAATGATTGTGCATTTGCTTTCCAAATAAAGGGTGTGCTTCAAAGCCTTAGATGCTAAGGAGTACATCTGAGAGTACATGGATACCTTCATAATTTGGCAAGCAAAGACTCTAAATAGAAACTGATAAAAGCTTTAGAAACAATATATCTAAAATGATTAATTTGGCCTTAAGTCAATCTTTTACTCTCCTTCAGCCTCTAGAACTCTGAACATATTTTATATCTATTAAGGCTCTCTGAATAATGCATTACTATTAATTTAAACTATCTTTCCCACCAGAATGAGTTGTTTAAAACATCAGTGCACTTATAACACTTGGCATCCCATAATTATTAGTTAAATACACAGCTTAGTATCAAATAGAAGTAAAGAATAAATTGGAAATATGAGATAAAGGAAATTCACTTTCCTTTTAAAAAGCACTATGATTTCCTTCAAGAAAACATTCCTCTGGAATCTAGATTTTTTTTGTCATATCCTAATGTCTTTCTAGTCTTTATTGAAATCTCAGCTGTAAGTTAAGAGCATTATCATTTGTCCTAAATGAGTTTCTGAATTAAAAATTAGATAAACCCATGTCACACTGCAATTTTAAAAATCAGTATAAAGTCTTGTTCACTCTCTTTAATCAAAATCTACTCTCACTGTGAAGATTATTTTTTTTACAATATATTTTATTGATTTTTTACAGAGAGGAAGGGAGAGAGATAGAGAGTTAGAAACATCGATGAGAGAAACATCAATCAGCTGCCTCCTGCACATCTCCTACTGGGGATGTGCCTGCAACCAAGGTACATGCCCTTGGCTGGAATCAAACCTGTGATCCTTCAGTCTGCAGGCCGACGTTCTATCCACTGAACCAAACCGGTTAGGGCTGAAGAATCTTTTTGACATGTATATTTAATGTTAAATCTCTAGGATGTTTATAAAAACCAACATTTTACCAAATGTCATGTTCAATTTCACTTAAGGATGTTCTTATACTCTACAGAAATTAAGTTATATTCAGAGATTCTATTATTCTGTCTTCACGGCTATAAAAATATATGTAAATATTTTCCAGGCATTTTAGGACTTGGACCATTTCTTAGTCTTAATAACCAAAGTTGAATAAGACCTTAGATTTTATCAAGTCTAGAAATTACAAATTGGAATCTGAAGATCCAACTCTAATTATATGCCATCACCCTAGCCAATTTGTGGGCCTATTTTTTGGAAACCAAGCCTTAGCTTAGCAATGGCTAAAGCAAATTCACAGATTAGTAAAAAATTAATTATTTTATAATACTAATGAAAGTGTGTCAGTAATGTTTAAGTCATTTAAAATGTATGTTATATATAGTATTATTATCAAAATATTGCACTTTTATCAGCATGTTAGACTCGTGTGCATGGGTTAGAGACAGATGACAAGTTTGACTCAAAACTTTTCCTAAGTTTATAAAATGGTTTTATTATAAATGCATAATATAAACAGAAATCATCATCATCTAGAGAAAAGTTTTCAAGATTATTTAGCAAAGCTTATTTTGTTATTTCATCAGAGTTTTTTTAAATAATGGGCTTTGGTTTGCCAAATGTATTTTCAGTAATCAGAAACTGATTAGCAGAATTAATAATGGAGAATGTTTTAGAAATAGTTGTAGAAATGAAAAACAAAATTAACATTTTTAGAGCAAGGAGAGAAATCAACAGAATCGGTATACACATTTCTAGTTTCAGCTCCAATTCCTGCTCAGCCGTCTATCAGAAAATACAAACACACAAACAGAAGAAAAAAAAGAAAAAGAAAAAAAAATCACTAGAGAACTTTAAACTTACTCTTATAAAACAGTGAAAGATAAAAAAATTCACAAGTACCATTTTTTTTTTTTTGGTGATAATTTTACACTAGGAATAAGGACAAAAATAATGGCTTCTTAGCTGGCTTCAATTTTCTTATTCAAATCATAGCAACAATTCTAAAATGATCACCTTCAGCACAACTTACTTGACAGCAAACTAAAATGAACAATTGTTCGAAGAGATGCTCAGGAAACCAACCAGTCTATCTGACCAGCCCTGGACCACGAAGAACGTGCCCTCAGTGTTTCCTTCCTGTGTCCATTTGCCTGAGGCAAAATGAATCACAATTTATCTTTGTTGTAACTGGATTTATAACTCCAGTTTTTATTAACTCTAATTTTCAAAATATACAACAGAAATAGGTAGTCATTAAAATAATGTGAATGAAAAATGGTGATGATGAGTGTTAGGTAGATAAAAAATACAAATATCTATGCCATAATGACCAACAATGTAGGAAAGAAGAGGAGTATGAAAAGAACTGAAAGGAAATACAACAAAATAATATTTGCGGTGCATGTAGGAGTATGAGTACATTTAAAAACTCAAAACTCCAAATTTTCTACATTTTTCTACAGTAATTTAAATTTAATTTTCTATTATACTTTTAAGTTAAATTATTGAGATTATTTTTAATAAATTATATTAAGTTTAATTTTGTTTATAATAGCTTTTAAATTATTAAATGAATTATAAAACCAGGAAGCAGACTAATTTACAAATGCAACTTTTTTTAAAAAAGTTATGCATTTGAGATTATTACATAGAATCTTAATTCATGCAACAGAAATATCTTGAAGCATTAAATACCTACCACTTTGATCAGTGTATTTTGCATATATTTATCAAAGAGGTAAAGACTTAAAGGAACCCTAATGAAGAAATTTTATGAGTAAGTAATCATCCCTATATTTTCTCTCTGTTTTGCAGCATTTGGACATGTGTGCACTAGACTGAAATAAACATTTACTTAGTAGCTGTTTGCTGTTTCTTATCTATTTCTCCGTGTGTGCATCATAGTCAGTTTCTGACATTCCTGAGCCTGTGTCTGAACAGCTGCTTGTAAAGGGCCCTCAGAAGTGAACAGCAAACTTTGTATTTTATCCATCAGGCCATTAGAACACACAGAGATGTTACACAAACATCTTAAATCCAGGTGTTTAGAAACTTTTTACTTCTTGAAAATATGCATGTTAGGTTTTAAGGTTTTTTAAAAATATGAACAAGTCCTAAAGGAAATGACTTGTATAAGGGTAAATTTGAATTGATGTTTTTTACTTATATATTTTTTTTATTTTTCATCAACCTTGTAACCTTGTAATATGCATATATTGTTTATAGATTTTCCAATGTTGGAAAAAACCCATATTAGAGCGAAAAAAAAGATTGGGCAGAAATATTAGAAAAATGTGATCCTTCTTGTGGAGACAAAAGGCACCACTGAAACAGAAGGGAGCCCACAATTTGGCAAGGGAAGCGTCTCCTGGCTGCCAGCCCACTCATCCCCATAGCTGGTTCCTTCGAGCAGGGCACACACTGTACAGCTGTAGGAGGTAGCCATGGGAATACTTTTATTCATTTAATTATTTATTGCCTTATTTAGCACACATATTTTTTGCTTATATATTTTACAAGTATTCTAAACTCAGGTCCAGCATTGCTTCCTATAAACTTTGGAAACCATATTTAAACACAACCTTATTTTTACTTTCATAATGGGAATGAGTCATTGGATTCTCGATTGTGCTGCCAATAAAGCATACAGAAAAATGGCAGTTCCAAATTATGACCTGGTTCTTTAAAAATGGGCCAATTAGGAGATTGACCAGCATTGCCAAGGCATAAAACACTTTCTGCTCATGACGAGGACATCTAGGTGACAAATGGATTCATTTGCTAAACTATTGTGTGAGCCCCTAGTTGGTCATTTTTACTACAGAGTAATTAACTAAGCATAATATAATAGTTCACAAGCATATTAGGAAAGTTTCTCAGGAATTTAAATAGATTAGCTATGATTAGAACTAATGAAATCTCCAGGAGTACCAGATTTAATTGCAAATGTTGTTCAGATAAGTTGCCTAATAATTTATATAAGAAATCTAAAGGAACTTAAACAAATGACCAAGTATATCAAACTCAGGCTTATACTAAAATTCCAAAAGCATCAACATTCAAACTGATTTACATTTTCAAATATTCTGATCCATTGTTTAAACCAAAATGTTAGTGTTAAACAATCTCACTACTGACATAGTTTGTGGAACAGTCACAGCAAAAGCAGAAGGAAAATAAGCATGAAGTCAGAAGGGGAGAATGATAAATTACTGAGATAGAACAACCAGAAATGTGAAAACATGGGATACTCTTGATGGACTGACACACTTGAAGGTACACATAGTGTCTACCAGTAAATGACTTAAACTAATCTCTTAGCATAAGATCTTTTTTGTTGTTGTTGTGGTTATGAAGAATTGTAACCATTTGGATCAATATCATACTTTGGAGAATAGAACTGACCAGGATAAAACATAACAGAAGAGCCCTAGCTGGCTTGGCTCAGTGGATAGAGCGTCGGTCTGCGGACTGAAGGGCCCTAGGTTCTGGCCAAGCGCACATGCCTGGGTTGCGGGATCGATCCCCAGTAGGGGGTGTGCAGGAGGCAGCCGATCAATGATTCTCTCTCATCATTGATGTTTCTATCTCTCTCTCTCCTTCTCCCTTCCTCTCTGAAATCAATAAAGAAATATATTTTAAAAAATAAGAGAAGAAAAATCCAAAATTAAAAACAATTATAGAAAACAATTGTAAAGTACAGTAGAATATATTGAGTAATATCCACCCCTCCCACTGAATATAATAATGTAATTTGTTACAATCATTAACATTTTATGTGTAATTTTCAGGGTACTTTGGAGGAAAATACTCTTTAATCAGTGCATCTAGTTTCTTTTGAATGCATATTTCTATGGTATAAATGAAAGAACTAAAATTTCTTTTACTATTTGCTGAGGTTTAATGAAAAACACTTAAAATGTGTGCATGATCAGGAAACTGGCCATAACCTGTGTGTTAAGGCCCTCACTCAACCAGAGGAATAGTCAGCAGAGCCCAAGGCAGATACTGAGACTTAGAAGTAGATGATAGGGATTCTATAACCATATACTGACAGAGTGATTCTATAACCTCCTTCAACATGTCTCTCTCTATAATGGGGGAGGGGTGACCACATACATAATTGTGGGCAAGACAAACAAAATACTTTGTGTATAAAAGTTTTCATAATCTAAAACTCACTCTAAACTGTAGTTGTCTTTTTTATAGATCAGGCACAAGAAACTAAGCACCACATTGTCCATTATACTGAAGTATAATTAAAGGTCCAGTAATGATGCCTTGGGTATCATGCTCTAAAACACATTTTAAATCTTAATTTAATTGGTCGCACATTGGGCTTTACAATATATGACATGTATATTAACTATGGACTTTTGATGCTGTGACATCTGAGTCCTCCCTGGTCCTGGAGAGACTGCCCCACCCAAGGGTAGAGATATAAGCAAACTCACCTGCAGCATGCATTGGGTATGTAAACCAATCAGTGTGGAGCTCACACCCCAACAGATTCTTTGTCTGGCTCTCACAGGTCTCACTCTGGGCCACTATCCTTTGTAACCCAGTGCCTGCTGAAATCACGAAGACCATCCAATACTTTCCTTAGTCATCAATTGTTTCCCATGGTCACACCACACTAAAGGCTCTTGTCCAACTGTCCCTCATCCTAACTCCTGCCTGACTAGAGCCTTGACCCCATGGGGATTGCCCTTCACCTTCTTTCTAGGAATCTGTGAATATAAACATGTCTTTCATACTTTCCCACACCTGTTTTCAAGCAAATCCTGGGTACTCTTAAAATAAAAAAGTAATATGCTAATATTAATTTTTGGTAAATAATTATCCTCTTTGAATATTTTGTCAGGTATTTTCTTTTTTATAAGGCTTTAACTATTAAAATGGGCAATACTGATCACTCCTTTTGCAATTACAACTTGTTTTCAAAAGCATTTTAAATGCATTTATATAAATGCAGATATGATAACATGAGTGAAAGATAGAGAATTTAAATAATAATCATATCTTCTGAAAGAAGCCACAAACCTCAGGGTTAATTTTAACTTAGTTCTAAATCTTGCTATAAAATGGAATGAAATAAAGCAATTTCAAAGCTTTGAAATTACATTTTGTTAATCATATACCTGTGAAGTTCTTATTATTCTCCTCCTTTGACTAGAGACTTGTCTGGATAGTGAATCTTACATCCATGAATCAGTTAACAGAGAAGCTGAACTAGTTTTCTAAGCCATTGTGTTTAGCACTTATGTACCTTGAAAGAAAGGGCTTTAGCATAAGAACAGAAGCAGCAATCATGGAAGCCTTCAGAGATGAAAAAGCCAAGGGAGACTAAGGCAAGGCCCTGACACAGACTTACAGAATAGCATAGCAAATCTGCATTGTGACTTAGGTGACTGGCCAACCAAAGGGTATGGCAAGGTTATGCTGCTTTATCAAGATTGAATTCCCAGGAATGTGAATTGAGGCAGAATGATAAAAACAGAAGAAAAATTATCTGTAAAAATATAATGAAATAGTAGGCCTCAACCACTGAATAATAAATGGTAAGAAAACTCCAGCAACAACACTATTTAAATCTCTAAATTTGAACAGAGTACAAAGAGTATATATAAGCATTTTCCCTGAAATTTTTACACCCAAGTATATATTTTTATATCTTCCAAGAGGTATACTAAGGGACTACAACTCAGGGAGATTAATATCAATGTCACATTCCATAAGTATTTAACCACGATTTTTTTTTCTAAATGCCTCATGTCTGAATAGAATATTAAGGAATATTGAAGGAACTATAATCTCATCCCTTAAACAGATATGTAGACAGACAATTCAAAGGTGTTGTGTTTGTCTCACCACCTTCTTCAAACACCCTTCTCCACAACTGTTCAGAGAATTTAAATAAGAAAAACTGTCGATTACTCTACTTAGTGGTAATAAATAGTTCTACTAAAGGATTTTTTCCACCACTAGCCTTACATAAAAATGTATGTGTATTTTACATGATTAAAAAATTAAAGGCACTAAATGGCTACATCAAATGTTGATGAGTAACTTTTATCTTGTTTAACTTGGTATGGGGATGGGAATTTTGTTTTTTCAAATAATGGTTTCTTGTTATATATACAGTAAGCAGAGTGCCAACTTCAGAACAGTGAAACTATAATAAATAAACTTAGTTTGTCCAAATAAGCATTAGGTATAGGAGATAGAAAGACTGAGGGCAGGGATACAAATTCCCTATACTGAAGAAGCTTGCAAAATGATATGAAAACAAATGAAAGAGAAACATTGATTTTAATACATCCCAGATGTGTAACTAGTGCCTACCACAGTGTCTGACATAGATGATATACATAGATGAGGTACATAGATGATGTACATAGATGAGGTACATAGATGATGTACATAGATGAGGCACATAGATGAGGTACATAGATGATGTACATAGATGAGGTACATAGATGAGATACATAGATGAGGTACATAGATGAGGTACATAGAAGAGGTACATAGATGAGGTACATAGATGAGATACATAGATGAGGTACATAGATGAGGTACATAGATGAGGTACATGTCATGGAGACATAAATGGTAGAACATGTTACTTTGTGCTCTTAAAGCTTGAGGACAACTAGCCCTAGCTGAAGTTCATCGGGGGGTAGAGGCAGCAAGAATGAGTACACCCATTCCAGACGGTGTGAGCATCATAAGCAAAGGCAAAAAGGCAGGCACAAAAGTCCATCATCTATTCTGGAACTTTTGTTAAATGAGGATGACTATGAAGATTGAAAACAGACTGACTGTGAATAATCCATCCCAGTATGTAATTTTTACTCTGCATTTAAGCCTTCATTTAAATATCTCCAGATCATCTATGTAATAAAAGATGGTTGCTTAGGCAACCATTACAGCGGAACAACCAGAATAACCAGTGGCTAACCACCAGAGGGCAGATGTTCACTGCAGGAGCTGCCCCCTGATGGTCAGTGCACTCCCACAGAGGGAGCTCTGCTCAGCCAGAAGCTGGGCTCAGGACTGGCGAGCGCAGCAGAAGTGGCGGGAGCCTCTTCTGCCTCCACAGCAGCACTAAGGAGCAGCAAGCCAAGTGGTAAGGAGCAGAATGCAGGCGGGTGGTAAGGAGTGAGGGGTCCCAGACTGCGAGAGGGCGCAGGCCAAGCTGAGGGACCCCCCCCCACCAGTGCACAATTTCCTGCACAGGGCCTCTAGTAGATTATAATTGTAAGCGCTTTCTGCTGATATGTTCTAAACTAGAAGTCACCAACCTTTCTGACCTCATGGACCACCGGCTGGCAACTGCTGTTCTAAACTATGCTCCCTGCTTGAACTCCCCTCCTGCCAGCAATTTCAAAATACTGGCCATATTTTGTGCAAGCTCAAGTAAGTTACTGCTTATTCTTCTAGCTTCAAGATCTCATAAATTTCATAGCCAATACAGTGCAAATTTATTATTCTGATAGTCATTATAATGAAGAGACATGCACTCTTCACTTTTGCTGTTTTTTTTAACTTTCTTCTTTTATTTTTGTACGTATTTTTTTCAATTAAAGTTGAGATACAATTTATGTTAATTTCAGGTGTACATCTTAGTGATTAGACATTATATAACTTACTAAGTGATCATCCCAATAAATCTCATACCTATTTGACATCTACATCAGTTGTCGCCTTCTGTTAATTTAACAAAGTAACTTGCCTCAAAATATTCCAAAAGCAAAGTAGCTATAAAATCAAAATGAGTAAATGACATTTTTTTTTGATGGCAAAGGGTTAATCAGAGTCCTATATTGGTACAGAGTAGTTTTAGTTTGCACAAACTTATGCTAAGTTCTAACAAAACAAAAACTTTTTGAGAGAAGGCTAGTTAAGTTGTACGTTTTCAATGGTCACTGGGAATCCACATTTCTCACCTCCAGACAGTCCTCCCCCAACAGCTAACATCCATTTTGTTCTTAGTGATTCAGGCACCATATTGATTTCCCAGGGCTACCATACTAAATTACTAGAGACCAGGGCACTGAAGTAACAGAAGTCTATGTTTTCATAATTCTAGAGACTGGAAGTTCAAGAGTGAGTATCAGCAGAGTTGGTTTCGTCAGAGGTCAAACTCCTTGTCTAATACATGGCCTCCTTCTCCTTGGGTCTTTACATGGCATCCCGTAAGCACCTGTCTGTGTCCACATTTTTTATTCTTATAAGAACCTCAGTCATCCTGGATCCCGGCTGACCTTAAAGATCTCATGTTAACTTTATTACCTCTTTAAGGGCCCTGTCTTCAAAGACAGTCACATTCTAAATACTGAGGGTTCAGATTCTAACACATAATGTTTGGGGGGAGGGACACAATTCAGTCCATAAATAGAATGAGAGAGTCTTTCAGAGTGGTTGTGATAAAAAGGGAACTCTTATACACTGTTGGGGAAAATGTAAATTAGTCAATCATTGAAAATAATATGGAGGTTCCTCAAAAGACTAAAAATAGATCTGCCATAGAATCCAGCAATTAATTTCCGAGTATATATACGAAAAAGAAATAAAAATGGTATATTGTTAGATATATGTACAGCCATGTTTATAGCAGCATTATTTATAGTAGCCAATATATGGAAACAAAACAAATGCCCATCAGTGGATGACAGGACAAAATAAAAAAGACGTGGTATATCACACAATGGAATGTTATTCAGCCATGAGAAGGACAGATATCCTGTCACTTGTAACATCATGGATGGACCATGAGCACATTATGCTAAGTGACTTAGGTCCAACAGGCAAGACAAGTACTATATGATATCCCTTATATAAAAAAAAAAATAAATTGTAACATGTCAAATTTATCAAAGAAAATGTAAATATCTAAATAAAGTGATGTCAGCTACTCAGCTATACTCACACCACTGAATGTTTCTTCACCACCAGTGAAACCTGGGTCATTTAACTAATGATCCTTTTCATAGTCAGTCCTCATTAAGAGCAGTACTCTTCATTCATAAAATTTTCTTTGAATTTACTACTCTGATACACCATTATTTCCCTCTTGCACCTCTGATGCTTTGCTAAGAGTTTACAGGACTTTCTAAAGACAATTTGGGTTAATAGACTGAGAATATTTCATTCACTAACAGGTTCTTCTTAAGTGGAGAGCCAAAATAGAGAGGAATGAAGGTATCCAAGGGACAGAGGATGGTGACAAAAGTTGGTTGTTAAACTGCTTTCAAAAGAAGATGATCCTATTAACTAAAGACAAACAAAAACACTGTGTGTTATTGTTGTGTGTGTGTGAGGGGGGGGTGGTGGTGGTGGTTTTTTGTTTTTGTTTTTTTTCTGAAAGTGAGTCTGACAATGAAAGCAGGGGCAGGGGAAGGAAAAAGCTAGGCTGGGCTGAATTGCTTTGACAATATAAGACATTCAACCAGGTAGAATCTTTCTGGAGGAAGATCCTGGAAATGTAAAATCAGCGACTACTGCAACCACAAAGAGAAGTGGCTATGGGGTTGACAAAGGATCTTGAAGGATATGCATGTCTTGTGAGGATGCTAAATTTGTTAGCTGTGGATTGTAGAGTGCATCCCATTATCCCTTTCTCTGAAAAGTCTTTAATAGCTATGTCTTGTTCACTATTGTTTGTGTTTGTGCTGCAAGTATATTCTTTAGGGAAATTTCCAGATTCTCATTTTTAAGGTGATAGGATTTAAGAGTCATGATGTTACTTTTAAAGGGTAAGCTAATACCTTATTAGTCTAGCATCTGCAAAGAAAGTTATAGCATGAAAAAAATTACATAAAAGCAAATACTTTCTAGTGCATTATTCAATGATGACTGATTACAATTATTAATTGAACTTATTCACATTCGGTAAAGTTGTCTGCACAGGAAAATAAAATCAAAGTCAATTTAATTCCCCAGAGATTTGATAATTTTAGATTGCACACACACACAGACACACACACACACAAACACACTAATAAATTGAAAGCATAATTATCTAGATAACCATTTAGAAACATAGAGATTATACACTTTTATTTCTCTTTGCTAGTGAACTCAAAAATTATCCAACAGCTCAATAATACACACCACAGAAGTCTAATACTAAAGAATCTAAAACTAACCAGTATATTTACTTTTAATATAATGCTCATTTTTCTACATTAGCATTCTTTTTAGAAAACAGTTCCATTTCTGTACAGCCATGCATATAATGAGTAACAAAATCCTTAAAGATGATAGTGAGGATATTACTTACAATTCATCTCCTTACTAGCAAAGAATCTCAACATAAAAAGGAAAGAGGAAAGAACATTCTAATATGCTCTCTACTCGTATTCCAGAGGGAATTCTCACCATACTAGGTCATTAAACACTTCCATTTTGATCCAGTAAAGTGGTATCACAATTTCACATTCAATTTTACCACAACCTAACATTTCTGTACCACGGAAAGGAGGCAACATATCTACCTTCACACATAGGAACCAGCATCTGCATATGGAACTGGTCTCCCTGGCTTATTTCACAGCACGTCCTTAAGACCCATTGCAAAGTAAATCCTTTCTATATCCTTTGTCTGTGGGTTAAAATTGGCCTTTAAAACTAGTAAGGGAGGTAAGTGATTAACGCCATCAGGTACTACACTACTTCTAGAGGTCACGTTCAGCCTCCTCATCTTTGATTCTAGATGTGGTGACTTTATATCTCCTGGAAGACATTATAAATTATTCCAAGTCAAAGATTTGCATATATTAAAATGCTTACCTTTTAACCAAGATAGTTGGATTTCTTCAAATTGTTAATTCCAGAGAAGGATTCTTACGGAATTTAACTGACTGCACTACCCCATGTCAGGGTTATTAAGAAACAGGGGTCCATCAATGGGTAGGTGTGTGTGGTCTTTTCCTCCCCTTCACGTTATAATCTCATCCTTGTGCCCAAGTTTCCCAACCAAAGGAGCTAAGAAATTGCTTTATTTTTTTAGTGGGACCCTGTGGATGGCTCATAAACAGACATTTGGTAGGTTGGCAAAATATTGTACTATGAATGTCCACTAATGATGTCCCATTGTTTTTAAATCTCCTTCTCAGTGTGGGGCTGCGCTAATTGAGAGCTGACATCGGCACAAGTTGGGTTCCTGGGGTGCTACACAGTCAATGTTAGTCAACTCTGCACTTTCTCAGTTGTTCTGGGGTTACTGGAGCTCTTACATCAGACTTTGGATCATATCAGGGAATAAAATTATATGTTTCATTTGATCCTTATTATCTACCCCTTTTCCCTGAATCAAACTGAGGTCTTAATAGAAATTTTAAAAAAATCATCTTTGCAAAATTAGCAGGTAGATACATGGACATGTACTGAGTCAGGGATATATTCACTTCCTGAATATATATTGTCTCTTTTGCCAGTAAACTTTAGATGGCATGAATAATTCAGAATAAAGCATAAAAACTTAGTAATACAGCATACACCATTCTTCAGTAAAATCTGTCATAAAAATAATCAGTACCATTAATTATATACTTATACTTATTATTTTGCCTTAAAAAGTTTGACCTCAAGAAACAGATAAAGGATTTCTTGGTAACTTATACTCAGAGTGAAAATGGAAGTTAAAACCCAGTTTTGTACAAAATTAAAGCTGTGTGAATTACTGCTAAATGGCACTGGCTCATCATTGTCTTTTTTCCTTTCTGGGAAAAAGTGAGGATGTACTAGTTCAGTATTGTACGTTTCCTTTGATGCGTACAGCTTTTTGAGAAATAACCACTGTTATGTAACTGACAGCCACTAAAATTAAGCCCACAATTTGAACCACATTAACCAAGAAATAAGCAACCCATTTAACTATAAATTTTCCATTTGTAGCAGATCCATAGAAGGGAAGCTTTAAATGCCCCTTGCATATACTGTTTCTTTCTATTCCATCTCTCTTCTAAATAAATGGTACTACAATTCATATTTTGTAATGGCCAAGCATTAAATCTAAAAAAATATATTTTAAGAATTTCAGTTTTTCCATCACATAATATTTTATGGGTCATAACGAATAAATATTTACATTAAAACATTAATATGCTATTATTTTACAGAACTGATAAATGTATCATCTGAACAAAATTATAACATAAGTAAATGCTTTTTATAATATTGCCAAAATTGGTTAACAATAAATCATGCTAGGACCCTTGAATGGAGATATAAAATATAGATATTTGCCTAAGTTGCTTTTCAACATCTAAAAGCATGTCTATAAGAAAATGAAATGTAAATCACATTTAATTTTTGAACATGAATCATTAAATAAATTCACAGTACTACAAAAGACATAGAAAGGTTTACTTACATTGGTAAAGCTTAATTCAATAATCTTAGAAGTAGAATAACATCAATATAAATTCCTTTAACTTAATTTAAAAATTTCTCTGAAGCAGTTCCAACTATTTATTACATACACTTGTTTCCCAAATTTAAACTTGTTTAACATCTCTATCGGCTTAGTCTTACATATACAAAATATACAAATACAGGAACTATTTATGTGTCTCTGATTGAGACAGTATAAAATGCTGGGGTACTGCATTTAGAGAGGAGAACTAGATTTAACTTTATAAATATGTATATATTCTAGAGATGACACATGGGCCTAAAGTTTATATACCAAAAAACAGTCTAAACATGCAATTCAAATAAACCATCTGTAGTTGTCCTGATGATGCATCTGTGGGGATGTTTAAACACTGACAGCACAGGTGAATAGTTGCAATAAATTTCTTGAATTAAATACATAAGCACATGCACACACATGCCAGTATTTAGTTTTGCAAAATTATTAACTGTAAAACTCAATAATGGTTTAGTCCAATAGTACAGGTTGTCATTTTTTACACTCGCCTATGCGGATTAAGAGGAATGTATAAGCAGCTAAGACATCCCTTTATGAACAAGAACAATACAGAAAAACAAAGGCACACCCTCTGTTTAACAATACGGGAAATGCAGGGAATGAAGGGTAAGCAAGAAAAATAATTTAGTCAGTTTACTTGAATCTCAATTTTAAGAATATTTTTTCATACTCATACTTAATTTGAATACTTTAATTCATCCTAAGAAAAAAATTATAGTCCATAAATTTGAAGTTAGCTAATGAAAGTGAAGGTGTTTACTGACACAAATATGCAACACACTAGTATAGATAAGGAAGAGATTAGAATGCATTTACATTTCAGCTACTTAATAATGTAAAGTAAGTGTGTTTACTTTTTACCTTTTCATTACAAGGTTTAATTTCATCCTTAGTCTGCTTACTAATAAGAATAAATGTTTAAAGATTTTCTAATAGGCAGTTACCTAAAACCTGGAGATTTGTATGTTTTTAATAAGAAACTGTGTTTGCTAGAATGTTTCTGCACAAGAGCTTGAATTGCTTACTAATCAGCTACGACCTGTCTGATCTGCTTAATTAACTCAAATATTATAAAAAGATGGAATGGGTTTTTTTTTTTGAACTTAGAAAAGTATATAGTATCAGTGTTTTCTTTCTTTAAGAATAAATGTATTCTAGAGTTGTATAATTGAAATGTATATGATTTTACTAAAAATGCCACCTCAATTAATTTAATAATAATTTTCTAAATGCAATAGATTAATACTTATTAGCATGTTCATTTTAATGCAAACCCTAAAATATCATTCTCCCGTGTTCTATGAGAATCCTTATTGTATAGACAGTATTAAATGCTATCATTTGAAACAGCTCCATTGAACATAATTTCCAATTAATTTACTACTGAAGATCTGACTAGACATTTTTCCAAAGAAGACAGTTTCATAAAGTAAATAAAATATTTTATTCATGTTATTTCAAAAAATATTATAATGTTATCACTGCCACTATAATTTCCAATATATTATTGAACAACAAGAGCAGTCACTTTTTAAATAGCTAATGGATCATTCCCGGGTTCATCGCCACCAGGTTTTAGGATGAGCACTCCACTGCTCTGTGTGTGACTTTTGGTCCAAGTACATCATGTAATAGAACAAAGTGATGCTTCCTCCCAGCAGAGAACTGCCATGAGGAAAGTGTTTCATTTCTGTGTGATTGCTGTACCAGAGTATTTTTTTTTAAATTTTGTAGATGATGATAGTCTACTGTAGGACAAATTTTAAAAGCAATGTGTCCAAATTTAAATAATTTACTGTGTAAATAACCACCCATGCTTAGTAGAATTGTTATCAGGAAAAAGAACTATATAGAAAAATAACTTTAAAAAAAGTGCTTTCTGTTTCTTGCTCAAAGTCTGTGATACTGCTCCCATTGGAAGAAAGAGTTCTTTGAATAGTACCTATATTTAAAATCTTAAACATAAGTAACATTATTTAAATCCAGAATGGCAAGCTGAATAAAGAATATCATGTACAAAAATCCAAAGATACACATTGCCTTGTTGAATTAATATGTTTATGAAATTTAAGTATAATAAAATTATTAAAGTTTATAATTCAAACTGCTAGAAAGTTAAAAATAATAAATCAATAGAATCCTTAATATATAAAACCCTGGGTCCCTCACGACTGAAGGCTCAACCAACCAGAAGTCAGTCCTGGAGTCAGAGCTGGGTGGCCGTGGCGACCACGGCCACCCAGCACTGACTGCTGAGGGGGCTGTGAATCAGGCTCAAGAGGCCTAAAGAATGAAGCAGGGTCTAATCTGTAGCCTCTGTGGCAGCTGTTGATCAGCACTTGCCTCTCTCTTTCTCTCCTGCAGCTGGGCCTCCATTTCTCTCCAGGCCTCCACCAGGGCTGCTGATCAGCCCCACCTTTCTGATCAGGCCCCATTGATAGGCCCAGAGACGCTGACTCATAAACTTATACCCATCTATAATAATAAAAGCATAATATGCTAATTAGACCAGACATCTGAATGACCTTCCAGACATCATTCCGAATGTCCTTCTGGACAAAGCCATGGCAGCGGTGGCTGAGGCAGAGGTGGTTAGGGGCAGGCAGGCAGGCAGGCAGAGTGGTGAGGAGTGATCAGGCCAGCAGGGGAGAGCAGTTAGGGGCATCAGGCTGGCAGGCAGAAGCGGTTAGGGGCAATCAGGCAGGTAGACAGGTGAGCAGTTAGGAGCCAGCAGTCCCAGATTGTGAGAGGGATGTCCACAGGGATCAGGCCTAAACCGGCAGTCAGACATCCCCTGAGGGGTCCCAGATTGGAGAGGGTGCAGGCTGGGCAAGGGACACTCCCCTCAGTGCACGAATTTTGTGCACAGGGCCTCTAGTTACTACATAAAGACAGGAGATTTTAAGATTATTTATTAGTCTCAGTAATTAAAAGTATTAATCCAAGTAAATTAAATGGAGTAATATAAATTGATATGTATAATATCTTTAGAGCAGTGGTTCTCAACCTTCTGGCCCTTTAAATACAGTTCCTCATGTTGTGACCCAACCATAAAATTATTTTCGTTGCTACTTCATAACTGTAATGTTGCTACTGTTATGAATCGTAATGTAAATATCTGACATGCGGGATGGTCTTAGGCGAGCCCTGTGAAAGGGTCATTCAACCGCCAAGGGGGTGGCGACCCACAGGTTGAGAACCGCTGCTTTAGAGGCATGATTGAAGGAGGACATTTCATACCTGGAAGAAAGAAGGGTAAACAGAGATAAGATAACTAAGTAACATAAAACAAATAAGATAAGCTGAAAAATATTGCTTTTCTGTTTTCTGTCCTTAAAACTCAGTACTCTAGCATTGTTGCTTCTAGGTCTAGATGCAAAGGTAATTTTAATATGTTGTCATCTAAAAGATTTTGCCTCTGAAAAATCCAATAAATATGTTCTTTAATGGACAGAGAATACAAAGAAATAAAACATTTAGACTATAGTTAAAAACTGAGTTAGTTTTCCTTTGCTGGAGCATTCAGAAGGACTGTGTTCCTCCCATTTCTGCCTCAGTATGTGACACAACTACATAATTAAAGAGAGAGCTGTCACTCACTCTTATTATCATGGAGAATCTCACACACTCCTTCTATTACCATCACAGAATACCTCTAAACATATAATTTTCAAAAATCTTATGTTGATTCTTTTTTTTAAGCCGTTAACACACATCAAACATGAAAGAAGACAGGCAGTTCAGTGGTGCTATGATGCAGGAGGAGCAAAGCTCATCTGATTATAAACTAGAATATGTAAAGCACTGTGAAGGATGCTATCTCCAGACACATACCTTTCATCCAGTTACCTACCTTTACTTCAATCTAGGAGAAATCGCTTGTATACAAAATGAAATAAGATTTGCTAAATGCCTATTACTCTAAGTGCCTATTCAAGTTTGTGCTATGGTAACTGAATTCTCCTTTTCTCTTACCCTCCCTTCGTATGAGTAGAATAGATTATACCTACTAGACAACTGTAGTCAGAAAGCAATCAGGTTCATAACAGGCATTTCTACTGAAGCATCATCAATTAATATTACATTTATATATTTTTACATACCATTAAATTAATATTACATTTATTTACTAAAATGAAATCTAATGTTATCAAATGTGCAAAAGTTACAAGAAATTTTACAAAAGTAAGAAAAACCACAGATTTTAAGATACCTTTCTTGGTGTGAGCCTACATTTTCAATTTATTATTCTTAGTATCTTTTAATATTTTATTTTAATTCATGAACATAAAGTTTGAGCAGATGATATACAGAGACTTTTTTTTCTCTCTGTTGGCAAATTAGTGAATTAGCAAATGCCATGCATTTTATAGAAGAAAAGTTAAGAGTCAGTGACTTCCTGCATAGCTGGTATGCTGTAAAAGAATGGAATCAGTAGTAGGGTTCATTAGAAAAAATAAACAAATTTATTGAGTCCATTGACTAGTGATATTTAGAATAATTTTCTTGTGCAATATTTGGTAAAAAAAAAAAAGTAGAATCCATTATTTAATATGCAATAAATGGTAACAATATCATAAAGACCACATAAATACCATAATCATATGGATCTAAAATCCCACATAATATCTATATATCTCATACTAGTATATTAGGATCTAGAATATTCTACCATTTTCCCCTAATTTCAGAGAGGGACACCGTGGCCAGCAATTAGCTGTCCCTAATCCCTCCTCCTCACTTTCCTGTTTAACAGAATCTATGTAGTTTAGGAAGGTCTAACTGACCTAAACATTCTGGGTATGATACTGCCTTACAAGAGGAACTGCCTTACCAGAGACAGGCTAAAAATTTAAAATTTCAGGGGTTTTTAGGACACAACAAAACTATACCAATATTTTGCTACAACAAAAGGAGCCAAAGTGAAGGAAAATTTCAAGCACAAAGAGGGCAAAGATGAAAAGACTATTTAGCAACAGAACCAAAATTCTAAATAACAACAAAAAATACTGTTTCTCTGGCCCTTTTAGTTACATGTATCATTATATCTCATTTACATTTAAATTGGTTTTAGTTGAGTTTTCTCCAATTTGCAACTGGAAGTTTCCTATGCTGATCATTAAATTGCTCTTATTGAGTAGTACTTATACCATCTATTTAGTACGTTTTTAATTTTTTAACATATGTTTTTATTGTTTTCAAAGAGGAAAGGAGAGGGAGAGAGAGATAGAAACATCAATGATGAGAGAATCATTAATCAACTGCCTCCTGCAAGACCCTAACTTGGGATTGAGCCTGTAATCTGGGCCGGATTTGGAATTGGACCGTGACCTCCTGGTTCATAGGCTGACACTCAACCACCGAGTGACACTGGGCAGGACTATTTACTATGTTTTTTGTTGTTTGTTTGTTTTATTGCTTAAAGTATTGCAAAGAGTATAACATATGTCTTTTTTTTCCCCTTGACATTCCCCCGGCCTCCCCAACCCCCTAGCGTCTTGTGTCCATTGGTTATGCATGCATACATGTCCTTCGGTTGATCTCTAATCCCTCTCCCGCCCCCCAACCCTTCCTGGCCTACCCACTGTAGTTTGACAGTCTGGTCGATGCTGCTCTGCCTCTGTTTCTATTTTTGCTCATCAGCTTATAATGGTCTTTATTATCCATAAATGAGTGAGATTATGTGGTATTTTTCTTTAATTGACTGGCTTATTTCATTTAGCATAATGGTCTCCAGTTCCATCCATGCTGTTGTAAATGGTAAGAATTCCTTCTTTTTTACAGCAGCATAGTATTCCATTGTGCAGATGTACCTCAGTTTTCTAATCCAGCCTAAGTGCCTATCAGTGGATGAATGGATAGAAAACTGTGGTATATATTTCTTTTCTTTCATTCTTAAAAAAATATTAAAAACTAGAGGCCTGGTGCACGAAATTCATGCACTTGGGAAGGTGGGGTCCCTCAGCCTGGATTGCGTGCATGATCGGGGCCAGGGAGGGATGCGGAAGGTTCGCCAGCCAGGGAGGGACCATAGGAGGGCTCCAGAGCATGTCCAGCCCATCTTGCTCAGTCCTGATCTGCCCG
>NW_006283588.1:1916109-1928580 GCF_000327345.1 Myotis davidii
AGGAGGTGTGCAGGAACCAGCTGATCAATGTTTCTCTATCATCAATATTTCTAATTCTCTATCCCTCTCCCTTCCTCTCTGTAAAAAAATCAATAAAATATATTTAAAAAAAAGTTAAAAATGGAACTCCCATTTGACCCAGTGATCCCACTTCCAGCAATATATCCCAAGAAACCAGAAACACCAATCAGAAAGGATATATGCATCCCTATGTTCACAGCAGCACAATTTACCATAGCGAAGATCTGGAAACAGCTTATTATATTTTTAAATGAATTGGAAACATCTCTTATGCTACTTGATCATATTTCTTGTGAAGTTAACACCCCTTCTAATTTTTTACATATATTTTTAAAAAATAACTCAACACCAAAAACAAACTAATTAAAAAAAATAGGGCAAGGACCTCAACAGACACTTCTCCAGCAAGGACATACATATGGCTAATAGACATATGAAAACATACTCAGTGTCACTATTAACCAGATAAATGCAAATTAAAACCACAATGAGATATCACCTCACACCTGTCAGAATGGCTATCATCAATAAATCCACAAATGTGCTGGCGAGGATGTGGAAAAAAGGGAACCCTTGTGCACTGCTGGTGGGAATACAGATGGGTTCAGCCACTGTGGAAAGCAGTATGGAGTCTCCTCAAAAATTAAAACTGGAACTGCCTTATGACCCAGCGATCCCACTTCTGGGAATATATCCTAAAAAACCTGAAACCCTCATTTGAAAGAATATATGCACCCCTATGTTCACTGCAGCATTATACACTACAGCCAAGATTTGGAAGCAGCCCAAGTGCCCATCAGTAGATGAGTGGATAAAAAAGTGTAGTATATGTACACAATAGAATACTACTTTGCCATAAAAAAGAAGAAAACCTTAGCTTTTGTAACAGCACGTATGGACCTGTATAATATTATGCTAAGTGAAATAAGCCAATCAGACAAAGCCAAATACCATATGATTTCACTTATATGTGGAATCTAATAAACAAAATATATAACAAACAAAATAGAAATGGACTCATAGATACAGAGAACAGACTGAGAGTTGTCAAAGGGAAGAGGGGTTGGGGAGCTGGGTAAAAAAGGTGAAGGCATTAAGCAAAAATAAAGTCATAGACATAGACAACAGTCTGGTGATTACCATAGGGAAAGGGGTTGGGAAGATAGAAGAGGGTAAAAGGGCATAAATGGTCATGGAAAAAGTCTTGACTTTGGGTGGTGAACAATACAAGTTTAAAATATATATATATTGTTGTTGTTTTTTTACTTTTGCTTAGGCCAATTTGAGCTGAATCTCCTCTAGTCTATTATTCTTTTTTATATTTTCCCATTAACATTATTTATTTTAATTTTTTTATTGGAGTCCTCTCTCTTTCTTTCTCTCCCCCCATGGGACAGCTAAGCCAGGAACTATTCTTTGGGATAGACAGGCCCATCTCTCCCCAGTGTTGTGTTGATCTGGCCCCTGAAGGCATAGACAAAACCACAGGGCCCCTGCATATAAATGGGCAGCTTTAAGCCTCTGGTTTAGCATTCAGAAGAGACATAAATGAAGCCCACCTTATTAATTGTTTCCATTCACAGTGACCTAGCATATACCATTTTGTTTTCATCAGCTCATGTTAATAGAGTTCTGTTTTGAGTTTTGCAATGAAAGTTCTAGCTAATACAATAGACATTTATTTTGTCCTTGATAATATCTCAGGAACCACAAAGACATAAAGGGTTGGTTGAGGCCAGTGGCTAAATTTGATTATTCTTATATCCCCTTGAAAAATATATTACTTTAATATCATCCTCATGTACTTCTAATATTGGAAATCATAGATCCCCATGATGCCTACAGTGATCATGCCACTTAGAATTGCCATCATCTCCTTCCCAGCACTGTAATTCCTGATCCCTTCAACCTACTCGATATTTTTCTTTTTCCATAAGAGATACTACATTCTAACATGCTCTGTTATACATTTATATATCTTTTGCTTATATTTTATTCAGCTATCCCTCCATTAAATCTAAGTTCCATGGGTATAATTTTCTTTGCCTCAGATATAGATGCATTCTTGGAGTCTAGAATAATGTCTGACATATTATGTGTCCAATAAACATTTGTAGAAAACAGGTATTGAACAATAGTCTTTGAGCTACATTTCTACAATTGCAGACTACAAAAAGGTTGTGTTTAGAAATTTGCATTTATAAACCTTAATGTTATGTTGATTTTCACAATGAATTTTAATATTTCAATGCCTTATTCACATTGTTTATTCAAAATACAGTTGGGAATATATTTGTTTCAGAGACTTTTTTTTGTTCTGTCTCATTTGTACTAGCAATTAACACACTTTTTAAAAATTTAATCTTTCTTTGATGGATTCAGTAAGATAGAATTCAAACTATTGTTTGAACTAATTAAAAACAATGCTAGTTTGCTTCCTCTTTGTGGCTATGGTTTTGTTGATCTCTACTAACATTGATTTTTCACACTGAACTGTACTTCTAATTGCTGTTATTGAAAACATTAGCAGACAAACTGACTGAGAGAAACATAAATCCAAATGAACAATTATGTAGCTCTACTAATTGGCTTTTAAAGTGTCAGCTGCTTTTTTTCTTAAAATTCTAGAGAAGGCTTACTTGTCTCCACAAGCAGAAAGTGCAAAGGAACAGCATTTTATAGTTGCCTATGATGGTCTTCTTATTGTAAGCTCTTAACAATTTCAAGCCCTTATTTGCTGTGAGTAATGACTCTTGCTGAGCCTGTATTCATGAGTAAGGGATCTGGCCCTGTAAGACAATATATACAAAGAAATAATTTGGCAAAGAATAAGATTCTCATAAATTTCTGTATCTGGTCCATGATCTCTATTCATAAAATTCACCTCCAAAAAAGCTCTGGCAAGTGCCCTGACGGCTCATAACTACAATGAATGCTTTATAAATAAAATTGCAATGCAGTCCATGTCCTCTGCAGATGCTACTCTGCAATGTATAGGATACAGATAAGAAAGAAACAATGAAATGAACAATACATTCGGGGCAAATTCAGGATAATTCGACTTTAGTGTATTCAGACTGGGCTCAAGATAAAGGCATAAATGTGTAGTTCAAAATAAGTTATAACATACATTCTAAGATATTTTAGTAAAAAGAGTTAAATGTTGACCTAACTATTCAGGAGGGAGTTTCTTCTGTTTAGATTTCTATAAGTTTTTATTAGTGCAGGCCAGAAATACTGTGGAAAACATTCAGACTAAACTAAGTTGTGATAGGAATGTAAGATAACATTAGAAATTATTTCTAGATGCCCTCCATACATAGCTTCCCCCTTTCTCTTCCCACAAGTCTCTCCCCTATGTCTCTACTCTAATATTTTTCTGTATCATCACTATATACTTACACTTCTATCTCCTGCACTACAATATAAGCTCCACAAGGTAAATGGCCATGTGTCTAACTTATTTTTAGAGCTTTCCTTTTTGTCCACAAATACTAGATGATTATTAAATGGTGATGGAAATAAATATCCTTTGTATTAAATAGCCTATTCATTCAAATAGGTAAAGACATATCACTTTGCCAAATATTCAGGAGATGTATCTGAAATTGTTCTGATGTGAATACTATTCCATGAAATCTCAAAAAATATCACACTAAAGTATAACAGTCTGACAAAATGTCATTATTACCTTATACAACTGCAGAACGTTTACTGTATTTGTTTGATATAATATGGGATTTACTTCTGGAAACATTCACATGTGCCAAGCACAGTTAAGTCTTTCTCTCATGCTGGGCTTACCTCACCATTCAATTCTTTATGTCATCATTCTTTTGAACAATCACTCTTTCTAGCCAGGTGCCACCATCTTTATAGGTACTGCCAGGGTTGCCTGGTTCTCTGAGGTAGATGTATGGCTAGAACCAATATAGACATCCATTCCTCCTCTCCACTAACACCTGCGGGTTCATAGACTAGAATCTTAGCAGTCTGGACTCTTGCCAAATAATCTTTATTTTAAAACCAAACAATCATTTCCTTTACATAAAAAGTTGGAAGAAACGACTTGCCAGACCAACCTCAGTTTTCAGTACAGGGTAGTATAATAAAGAGAATGAGAACTTCTTTGCTCCCATAACAATACTAACCATCCACATCACAAAGATTTGTCTATGATGTCTTTGGCAGTCCTCAAGGCCTCTTTCCAGCAATTGGGACTGCAAATATCACTCAACTCAGTGTTAATGCTGAAATCCCTTTTTCATTCAAGTCAGTGTTTTATCTGACCAATTTAAAATTTCATCATTCTCCCTTCCTTTCCCATAAAATAAATGTAATTTTCTTAATAAACCTTAAAATTTCTAACAAGTATTTACAGATGTGATTTTATTATTCATTTATGAAGATATGTGCCCATTTTTTTATGATCTACTAGAGGCCCGGTGCATGAATTCGTGCACGGATGGGGTCCCTTGGCCTGGCCAGCAATGGGGGCCGATCAGAGCCATCTCGCCCAGTCCCAATCAGGGCTAATGGGGGCCAGCCAGCAGGAGAGGGACTGCAGGAGGTTGGCCAGCCAACCTGGAGATTGGCCCTGGGGGACCGCGGGAGGGCTCTAGGGCATGAGCTGGCCCTCTTGCCCAGTCCCAATCAACCGGATCCCAGCAGTAAGCTAACCTACCAGTTAAAGCGCCTACCCCCTCGTGGTCGGTGTGCATCATAGTGACTGGTCAAGTGGTCAACCGATCGGTAGAACACTTAGCATATTAGGCTTTTATTATATAGGATTAACTGAGTGATGATTATAAGATAGAAACTGCAGTTTAGTAAGCAGCTACAATTTAAACTCTATACTAAAAGTTTTGAATGTATTAAATATAATTTCAATGTGTTGAACATGCTTTAAATGTGTCAATTATCATAGTATCTCTCAGAGAGATGTACATGAACACTCTGCATTTCCCCACTTCCACTACCTTTTTGTTGTTTTCATGTTTAAATCCTTCACTTCGGTATATCACTGGTACTCCCAATTAACTTGATTTTAAACATATTGAATGCTCATATGATTTTTTTTTTACATCAGGAATAATAAGAAACTATTAGGATGCTTGGTTGCTAACAGGAGTCTAAACACAATTATAACAGAATTTCATTAGTTAATTATATCTTCCATTTGGAGACTTAAAATTTAAAAAAGCCAATAATTTTTTCTGCATGCTTTTTTGTTGTTGCTATATTGATACCTATGTGGCCGATAAAGTACAATGGCATTTATTTCACTCCCTAAGCACATAGTCTGATATGCCAGTTGTCCACAGTCATTCACCTGGCTTACAAAAAGCTTGTGCATAGAATACTTGTTAAGAATACAAGGTGAGTATAGAACTTGTATAATAAGTTCTTTCTGGATGGTGCTTGACCTCAGGAAATCTTTGGCAGTCCTCAAGGCTGGTTCCCAGCAACTGGGTTTGCAAAAATCACTCAACTCAGTTGTTAATGCTGAAATTCCTTTTCCAGCCAACTCAGCATCTTGTCTGATCAATTTAAAATTTCATCATTCTCCCCTCCCTTCTCATAATTTCCTAGCATAGGACAATTACTGCTAAGGACCAAAGCCAGAGAAAAATATTCTCAAGTGTTGTCCAATTAGAAGTTTAATCATTCCTTAAAATTCTAGGGAAAATGTGTGGAATTCCATATAAAAAATTCAGTGCCCTTGGATACTGTACAATGCTGCAGGTGTTGAGTTCTGCCTTACACATTAATATATGTGACAGATGCAGAATCAAATGATATGACAAATACTAAGCCTGAAACTAAATAATTTGTTTCTCATTTCTTCATTTTCCTAGACAAAATTTTATAAGTGAAATGTAATTAACATTTAGACAAATTAAAATACACCTCTATAGGGACTATTACATAACTGTTACATGTGATACTTTATAGTATATTGACTATTGAAATGCCGCTGAAGAAAAGTATACTATAACCCCACGATATAAGGAAATACATAAATCTTTTTATATGTCTCTGTATATAAAACTCTATTTATAAATTAATAGAAATTTTTCTGTAAAAGAGAAACCAGGTTATCTCTGGAAGACAACTGGAGACACGTGAAAAGTAAACTTTCATTTTTTACTCAATTATGTATTTTTTCTGATTGTTTGAACCTTTCTAAAAATAAAGTTAAAAAAGAATTTAGAAAAAATTCTATTTTATTTTTCACTTTGAAGTTGTTTTCTCAAGCTTAGGTTCTTAAAGCTTCATTTTCCTTTGCAGTTAGTCTCAAAACAACCACAACATATTTGATATTTTAGTAAGATTAGGGAAAGGAAATGTATCCCACAAAATATCTAATGATCTTTAACTTTAAGTCCAGACTATGTGCTTCCATAGGACATCAAGTAAACAGCCTCTAATGATTTCTTGCTTAGGGAAGCTATTAACATTCATGGAGAGTCTATTACTGGACTTGATTGCCTTGTGTATTAAATTGACAGATCTACAGCTGAGATAACAGTATATCAGCTCACTAGCACCCATGGCCAATTAATCCCTGAGAAATCTGCACCAGAGTTAGCCAGTTGTGACAGCTTTGGAAGCATGTCAGCTCTCCTTGGTGAAGGACACCTCAGTACTTAAACTCCCGTGGTTGTCTGCAAAGGTTCCCCAATACAACTGCTCTGGGCTATTTTAAACGGAGGAAAGGTTAGACCTCCACAATGTGGCCCAGGTCCCGGAATCAAAAGAGCAAAGAAGTCATTAAGATTTGACTCTGGGACAAACCTCCTTTTTAAAATATATTTTATTGATTGTTTAGAGAGGAAGGGACAGGGATAGAGAGTTAGAAACATCCATGAGAGAGAAACATGGATCAGCTGCCTCCTGCACACCTCCTACTGGGGATGTGCTTGCAACCAAGGTACATGCCCTCGACCAGAACTGAACCTGGGACCTCTCAGTCCCCAGGCCGACGCTCTATACACTGAGCAACACTGGTTAGGGCCAAACCTCTTTCTTATTTAAGAACTTGTACTTATAAACTTTTTTCCTAAGAAAATCATTAGCTCTTGAGTGCTCTTTTAAAGTTAGCAACAGAGTCTTAAGTAGATTCCCTTTACACAATGCATCCTCCTTAACTTCTCTCTCTAGGACAAGCACAACTGCTCTCACACTGAGGGGCTTTGCATAGCTTTATATTTCAAGATTTCAGACTTTGTTATGCAATTGAATGATTATTATGCCCAGAAGTCATGATCTTACTTAGGGCTTTTTTACTTTCACCAAATAACCAGAGCACAATAGAAATAAGGTAATCCATGAATATTCATGTATACACAGTAGCAAATAAAGGAGGAACTCATTACAACACTAATAAATAATTCATGAGCACTGTCAATCAATATGATAGGAGAACAGCTGTTTGATGGATACAAGGAAATTTAAATTGTTAATTAATGAAAATTATAAAAATATTTGTCCTCCTTTTAAAACTAGACTGGGGAAAATATATAACATAAAAGAATTTGCCTACCTTAATAACAGATACACTGGAATAGAAACATCACTTAACAAAAAATTTTATGCGTACATTTTATAATCAAAGAATGGCATGTAACCCTCATTTAACTTTTATGCAGTGTAATTGGGTACTTGTTTTTAGTTTAAAGTGGAACATTAAAAATTTAACTCCTGGGCTAATTCAAATTTCAATAAAATCCTTATAACTCTTCCTGTATGCTGTGGAATTAAGGAATAGAATACTGGCTATATATCCTAAAAAATACATCCAACTAACAGTTACTGAATGGACTACCTTACAGTAATCATCTCTAATGTTGCAATACCTGGGACTGATTTTTTATCAAAAAAATATTCACAGTTCATATGAAGTGCAAATTTAACTGAGGACCCTGTAATTTTATTTGCTAAACCTGGTAACCCAATTCATCTTAATTCAAAAAAGCAAAGAAACTCAGGGTATATATGGGGTCATATGAGTTTGAAAGTTTCCTTAAACTTTTAGATGTCAAATGTAGGTCAGAAGAGGTAGAGGGATGGTGAAGATAAGTTGCAAGAAGATCTGATTGTTAATGTAAAGCTATTATTTTCACACAGCAATGCCCTAATCATCAATTTGTATCCATTTATGTAATTAGTATAATTAAAGATAATTATTCTGTCACAGTGCTTTCATGGTCTTCATTAATCCAAACATATAATTGCATGAACCTTGCTCAGCTGGAAAATGGGGATTTAAGAAATCATACACACACAAAAACAACACTCTAACCAAGCAATTTTCTGAAAAGTCTATTTTTGAGAACCTTAAATATTATATTGAAATATTTCCAGTTACTAAATCATGTTGATATTTTTAAAAAGCCAACCTGCTCCCTAAAGACAATTAAATATCTACCGAAGTGTAGAAAACAAACTTTATTTGGTTGGAGGAAAAAAACATTCCTTCCACAATGGCTATTCGATGCTATTATGATCTGCTTTGATCTACCTGTAGAGTCTGGCTCATAAGTAAGTTGGAGACATTCCTAACCTAGGCACAGTTAGAGCTCACTAGGGCTAGAGGCCCTTTCAGCAGGTTGCCCTTAACAGTTCATCCTTCAGCTGCTTGTACTCAGAACTGCACCAGTTTCTCTAACCTGTGAGCAGAAGTCCTTGCCAGCACATTTTTCAGTAGAACGAACTACATAATGGCAAGTTCATCTCAGGTGAAAGCTGATGATGCAGTTAACGCCAAATAGATGTAGATGTCACACTGACATGAAACTCTGAAAGCTATTGTTTTTCAGCAGGGAAATTTCAGTGTCAGAATTTAATCTCGGGTATTTTCTATAATCAAAAGAATCCAATGTTCAGTATGTAAGTACTGACACTGAAATTTATTAACTATGGAATATTGGGTCATTGATATATCTCATGAACCTCATTCTCCTCATCTATAAATTAGACACATTATGACCAATCCCATCATCATACCTGTGATCTAAATATGCCATTCTCCCCCATATGCACATACAAAAATAATTATTTTTAGTAATATTTCATTTTTAAGCCATGGAAAACTGGTAGTACAGAGTAGAGGGTTTTGGAAGACAATTCCCTATGGATATCTCACATTTCTGCTCACTTTGTGAGTAGAGACATTGATGCTCTCTATTGAGTATTAAGTATTCAAAAAAATTTGTACAGCAACCAGCCTTGGGAGATAAGAGACAGTGTCTCCCTCAGGGCATATTTTTGGGCTGTCCTGTATAATAAGGAAACATTTCCAACTGAGGCAAAGGTGGCTTGCAATCCCTTATAAAAACTAGAGGCCTGGTGCACAAAAATCGTGCGCTCATGGGTTGGGGGAGTGTCTCTCAGCCCAGCCTGCACTGGTTCAGTCTGGAAGCCCTCGGGGGATGTCCGACTGCCAACTTAGAGCCTAAGTCAGACAACCTTAGCACTGCCGCGGAGACAGGAGAGGCTGCTGCCACTGCTGCTGTGCTCACCAGCCATGAGCCTGGCTTCTGGCTGAGGGGCACTCCTCCTGTGGGAGCGCACTGACCACCAGGGGGCAGCTCCTGCATTGAGCATCTGCCCCTGGTGGTCATTGAATGTCATAGCAACCGGTTGTTCTGCCATTTGGTTGATTTGAAAATTAGCCTTTTATTATATAGGATTGAGTTTCCTAAGCTATGGATTCCTCCAGTGTGATGCAAGTCCACGGTATATGTAGCATCCCTCAAGGTCGGCCTGTTGGATACCTTTGGGACTTGAGTGAATTGGGGAACATGAAGGTCACATGAAGGTCATGCTACCTGCTGTATGTGTGTAATAAAGCCTGTCTTTAGTAGTCTTGATCTCATGCAAGAATGCATGGAACTGTGGCAGCCTCACATTTTAGCTTGCAAGAAGGTAAAAATCTGACTTTCTATGATTTTTCACTGGGCACTAATCATGTTACCTTGAATATAACAATAGGCATTATTTTCAGAGCTTATCAATGTATTCCAAGATGTGTTAGATCCTTACAAAAATAGTATTATTTTTCTATTTTTAATTTTACTCAATTAAAAATAAAGCCTTATTTGGATGTCAGTTGCATAATTTCTTCTTTGAGTCAATACTATGAAACATAAAAAGCTCCAGCCCCATCTATACTAATAAAAGGGTAATATGCTAATTAGACTGGGAGACCTTCCAGGAGACCTTCTGGATATTCTTCTGGACAAAGCCATGGTGGTGGGTCCAAGGTAGAGGCGGTTAGAGGCCAAGAGGGGAGGGCAATTGTGGGTGATCAGGCTGGCGGGGGGTGGCACTTTTGGGGGCATGCAGGCCGGTGGCAGGGGGCAGTTGGGGCCGAGGAGGCCAGCAGGCAGAGTGGTTAGGGACAATCAGGCAGGCAGGCAGGCAGGTGAGCAGTTAGGAGCCAGCAGTCCCGGATTGTGAGAGGGATGTCCAACTGCCAGTTTAGGCCCGATCCCTGAAAACTGGCAGTAGGACATCCTTTGAGGGGTCCAGATTGGAGAGGGTGCAGGCCAGGCTGAGGAACATCCCCTACCACGTGCATGAATTTCCTGTACAGGGCCACTAGTATTCACATAAGATCTAAATCATAGGTATTGAATCTCCATGTTACTTGTTTATGAGTGTGTTATACAACATAGTAAAGTCTCAGTTCCATGAGGAAAGGCATTTTATCTGCTTTTTATCATTACTATATACCCAGAGTTTAGAGCAGTGCCAGGCAGGGTATAGGCACATTATGGATATTTTTAATAGGGTATAGTGTTATAAGTCAGTACAGTAATATATCACAAACCAATTTCTCTGATTTAAACTATTGTAGACATAAAATTAATTTACTTTTTTCTTTCCTAATTATTCCCATATTGTTTTCATTTATATAACACTTAAGAGTACATATTTGAAAATGTGTAATTTGAACTAATGCTGAATTATAAAATGTACTTTCACATTTTTAAAAGAATAGTAATTTCTAAAAATTATATTGATCAGAATACAATTTTATACTGCCCTCCCCTGTAAGTCTCAAAGGAAGGGCAGTACAAAATGAGATGCAAATAGTAAAGAGTTAATTATTCATACTGCTGCTTCATAGTAATCCATTTAACTTTACTGAAGCTCAGTTTCCTCATGTTTTATCCTTGCTCCCTAATGTTTTTTGCTACACTTTATTCTTTATTAGCAACTTTATTCAATAATTTATCTTCATTATTTTCTTACTGCCTTTTCCATCTCTACCAGGTTACTGGTGTGTGTGTGTTATAATTATTTTCCATATTTAATGGGATTTCCATATATATATATATATATATATTACACAAGAGTTTGTCAGTAAATAATTGGTGAAGAAGAAGAAGAAGAAGAAGAAGAAGAAGAAGAAGAAGAAGAAGAAGAACAGGAAGAAGAAGAAAAAGAAGCAGCAGCAACAGCATGTACCTGGCATCCTATCTTCTCCAAAAATAAATGCATCTTTTAAATATTTGTCTTTTATTTTTGTTACTCTGATTTTACAGTTTTTACAGGCTTTCATGGGCAGAATTTTAACCATTTTGGAGCAAGGAAATTTGGTATTTGATCTTTGCCATGACTTTCTTTTCATGCGTTCTCTTGTCATAGCTGTTGGCTTTGTCATGCCATAAAATGCACTTGTTTACTGAAGCTTTTATTTTTTTAAATATATTTTTATTGATTTCAGAGAGAAAGGGAGAGGGAGAGAGAGATATAAACAGCCAATCAATGATGAGAGAGAATCATTGATTGGCTGCCTCCTGCATACCCCACAACGTGGATTGAGCCAGCAATCGGGCATGTGCTCTGATCAGGAATCAAAACATGACCTCCTAATTCATAGGTTGAAATCACTGATCCACACCAGCCGGTTACTGAGGCTTTTAGAAAGTTGTAATTTTATGTTCCATGCATATTAGCTTAATGTGTAACTGGAACTTTATTGTTGCTCAACATTCTTCCCTATAGAATATATGCAGGGGTAACACATTCATGCTGTCTACTTATCTGCCTTTCCATTCTGGGGGAGCCACTTGTCTGTGAATGGATAAAGGGAGGGGGGATTTATTTTAGTTTCATTGCATAGAATTAAATTATATTTCAAGCCTCCAGTTATGAGCTATATAGACTGCATCTCTGTAGCTTATGAGAAAGTAAAATTATATGTATATATATGTATAAAATAATATGTATACATATAAAATTATATATATATATACTACAGGCCTGGTGCACAAAAATTTGTGCACTTGGGAGGGGATCCCTCAGCCCACCCTGTGTTCTCTCACCGTCTGGGACCCCTCAGGGGATGACCACCTTCTGGCTTAGGCCCCCTACCCAGGGGATTGGGCCTAAGATGGCAATCAGACATCCCTCTGGCAGCCCGGCAGCCCTCAGGGG
>NW_006283588.1:1928990-1967016 GCF_000327345.1 Myotis davidii
GTTTCCTCAGCAGCTCAGAGCCCAGCTGTGGCAGGCGGGAACCCTTGGCTTCCTCCATTGCCAGGGCAACCAAGCCTCATGTTTGCTTCAGCTGCGTGGCTGCCGGCCGCCATCTTTGTTGGCAGTTAATCTGCATATCACCCTGATTAGCCAATGGGAAGCATAGCGGAGGTATGGTTAATTACCATGTTTGCCTATTATTAGATAGGATACATATATATCTAATATACTAGATATATACTAGAGGCCTGGTACACAAAATTTTGTGCACTTGAGGGGAGCCATCAGTCTGGCCTGTGCCCTCTCACAGTCTGGGCCCCCTCAGGGGATGTCCACCTGCTGGTTTAGGCACTCTCCCCAGGCGATCAGGCCTAAGCTGGCAGTCAGACATCCCTCTGGCAGCCCAGGAGCCCTCAGGGGATGTCCACTTGCCAGCGGGGAGCAGGCCTAAGCTGCAGTCGGACATCCTTAGCACTGCTGAGGAGGCAGGAGAGGCTCCCACCACCACCACTGTACTGGCAGCCATCAGCCTGGCTGGTGGCTGAGCAGAGCTCCCCATGTGAGAGCGCACTGACCACCAGAGGGCAGCTCCTGCATTGAAAATCTGAGCCCTGGTGATCAGTGTGTGTCATAGTGACCAGTCATTCCCAGTCGTTCTGCTGTTAGGTTCAATTTGCATATTACCCTTTTATTATATAAGATACAGGTCTGGTGCATGGGTGGGGGCCAGCTGGTTTTCCCTGAAGGGTGTCCCAGATCAGGGTGGGGTCCCACTGAGGTGCTTGGCCAGCCTGGGTAAGAGGCTGAGGGACGTTTTCAAGCTGGTCCCACCCCCTTCAGGGTGGAGGTCCCTACTGGGGTGCCTGGCCATCCTGGGTGAGGGGCTGATGGCCATTTTCAGGCTGGCCATGCCCGTGGGATGGAAGCAGGTATCTGTGATTTATTTAACTTCTTTAACTGAAACTTTTTAGCCTTGGTCGGGCTAGAAGTTTCCTGGAAACCCAGCACTTACTTGAGCGGAAGCCACGTCAGCTGAAAGCAGGTATCTGGGATTTATTTATCTTCTATAATTGCAACTTTGTAGCTTTGAGCGGAGCCCACAGCCGGCCAGGGCAGGTGGAAAACTTGGCTTCCTCCATCGCCAGGGGCAACACAAGCCTCCTGCTCTCTTCAGCTCCATGGCTGCCGCATCATTGTGAAGGAATGAGGGTTAATTTGCATATTACTCTTTTATTATATAGGATATATATGAGGTTTTCTCTTTCAGAAATATTCAAAATGTAACCAATTTCATGAAATGCATTTATCTTTTTATTTTATACTCCTATCATTAAAAGTTTACTAAATATATTTCAGCCTTTTTTGAAGACTCTGGGAGGATATAGAGCAGTGGTTCTCAACCTTTCTAATGCCATGACCCTTTAATACAGTTCCTCATGTTGTGGAGAGCCCCAATTTCATTGTTACAAATTGAACATAATTAAATTATAGTGACTAATCAGAAAAACAATATGTGATTATATATGTGTTTTCCAATGGTCTTAGGCGACCCCTGTGAAAGGGTCATTCGACCCCCAAAGAGATCACGACCCACAGGTTGAGAACCGCTGGTATAGAGGGATCAACTCTTGGTCTCAAAAATGAGTTAGAGGCATCATTTACCAGGATTGTTGGAAGGCTGAGCCACAGGAACATGTCAGAACTCAGAAACCTGGGCATCATACCAGATGTGAGTAATTGGATACGTGTTTGTACCTATAACCTTGCTAGGCATTTTACATACTATTTTTATTTCCACCTTGTTTTGAAAAACACTTTAAAGCTCTAGAAAAATTAAAAGAATAGTACAATGGAAGGAAAAAGGAGAGAGAGAGGAACGTTGATGTGAGAGCAGAACATTGAGCAGCTGCCTCCTGCATGCTCCCTACTGGGGATCGAACCTGCAACCTGGGCGAACCTGCAACCTTTGGGTGCATGAGACAACACCTAACCAACTGAGCCATACCGGCTAGGGCTAGATTTTTTTTTTTTGCCTTAAATTTATTATGATACTAACAAATAGCTGTGAAACCTGATTTTAGGTGTATTAAATTAAGATCACTCTCAGATTGGATAGTGTACCTCCTTTCCTGTTCAGCATTTATTATATACTAAGCACTGTGCTAATAACTTTGCATAAGTTAAATAATTTAACTCACAAAAATCTTGCACATTTCCTCTTGCAAGTTTTCAAATGCAATATTGACTCATATTTGCCCTCTATGCCCAGACCTGAAGACAAACAAAACACAACAACAAAGTCCCTTTGTTCCTGCTCTTGGATTTTCTATCAAGATTAATGATATCATTATGTATCCAGATGGGACAAGCTAAGCCTTACGATCAACCATTCAAACTCTTCCAGCTGCTTCCTTCCTTCCACTCAGGGGACAGCGTGCACAATCTTCACAGGACAGGTCATGCCCTTCCACTGTATCACAGCGTTTTTTAGAATAAAGACAATAATAAAAGTTACATCACGTCTAATCTTTCTCTATATTGCCAACACTAGAGTGCTTGCTTTCCTCCTCTGAGCAAAGGGGAAAAAACACACACAACTGGAACAGTGACATGGTGAATGATGGCCCATAAATCTAAATCAGCAATACACGAATGGAAGAGAACGCTCCATACTCAATTACTTCAATTTCTCTAAAAAATGAATAAAAGCAAGAAGAGAAGTGAGGAGTAATTTAATATTAATTTAAAATAACTGACAGTATTAATCGAAACAGGCAACTGAAGGCCTATCTCACTCTCTCCCAAATTATTGCTTCTCATTGTAGCCAAAGTTCAATAGCGTGGCCCTGGTCAGCATATAATCTTCATGGTAGTTAGTCTGCAGAAATAATTGCATTTTTCAGGTTAACAGAAAGAGCTAGCTCAATGCTTGGGGCTCAAATGAAATTGTTTTGTTCTTGTAGTTTTTTAAATTTTTATTTAGTTTTAATTTATATATATATTTTGTACAAATTGAAAGCAAGAACTGATTGAAAACCATTTCTCATTTTCAATCAAGGATACAGGGTCCTGGCATAGGATTTCCTCATACTCGATCAGTATGTCTCCACATCCCATCAGAGTCTAAGATCTGTCTGTTGCTATCCTCCACCCCCATTATTGTTCTTGTTCAGATCCTCACTTTATTTTACTTCAGTTATTGCCATTGTATCCTAGCTTCTCGGTTTCCCTCCCTTTTCTCATTTACTTCAACCTGTACCTCTCAAAATGCAGACAGACGGATTCTTCTAAAAATTGGGAAGGACACTTCTCTTCCCAGAAACCCCACTGTAGCCAAATCTCTTGAGCATGACTTTGCCAGACCCAGTAGTCAGGCTGCAAAGGGGGCTCTGGTTTTATTTCTATTGGATTTCTCACGGACTTCCTGCTCTTGTCAGCTCACAACCTACCGTTCTTCAAATGTTCCCCTGACTGTGCTTTACCAGTCATATAACATCTCTAAACAGAGACTGTCTCCATCATTGTTTTTCAATACTTCTCATCATTTTTTTAACAACCTTAAGAAATTGGCAGAATAAAAGGTAAGATTTCCTGGGATCAACCTGTAAGAAAGGAGTCAGTCACAGAAAATCAAGTAAAAGAAAATTTAACCATTTTAAAAATCTGAATATAGAACAGTAAGATCGAATTTTTTAAAATATGTATAACATGAACTTCACTGCCCTGAATATTTTTATCCTCTCTCTCTGATTCATTACTGAAATCAGCATTTTTTTAAAAAAAATAAATTACATTAGCTGGATTTAATTTTTCTTTTGAACTAAAGAATTCTAAAACATAATTGGAAGAAGAAACATTCAGGAAAAAGAACAAATTCTTAAGAAAATAAGTAAGCAAAGTTTGTGTTGTCAACGAGATAAGAGAGAAAGGAAAAAAATAGGATATTATCATGAAACTAAGACCTGAAGCAATTAGTTTAAACAAGCAGCATTTCTTAATCATCCCATAGATATTTAGTATAGAACTGAATTAGTATATATGCCTGAAGGATGAAACCAGCCCTTTGACAGTGTTACCATCATCATCATATATAATAAAAGTCTAATATGCAAATTTACCAAAGCAGGTCGCTATGATTTGCACTGACCACCAGGGGGCAGACACTCAATGCAGGAGGAGACTCACTCAGCCAGAAGCTGGGCTCACAGCTGGCGAATGCAGTGGTGGGGCAGGAACCTCTCCCGCCTCCGTGGCAGTGCTAAGGACTCCTCAGGTAATGTCCTACTGCCAGCTTAGGCCCAGGCAGACTTCCCCTGAGGGGTCCCAGACTGTGAGAGGGTGCAGGCCTGGCTGAGGCCCTCCCCCCGTAGTTCACGAATGTCATGTACCAGGCTTCTAGTGTTGGGGGCCAGATGTAAGCTGGCAAGGTCCTTGCACCTGCAGGGGCTAGCAAGGCTGGGACCCTTACCCACACAGTTTTCCCAGACTTGTTTGGATAGTGATTATCAGTAGAATGGGAGTAACATTTGTAGAATGAAAACAGCCTTTCATAGCTTGCCAAGAAGTCTGTACCTATTTACTGAGATATGCCGTACTGAGAACTTGTCCTTCTGCTGTATCCCTCCCTTAGAGATTAAGAGGAAAAAAGAATACATTCCATTTGATAGACCTCCTATTCAGTGTGTTATGTATAAATAGTATTGTGTGGCTAATAAAGTTACTTCAGTTCATCAAGAGAACTGGGGTCCTCCCGACCCCGCTTTCCTGTCTTTCTTTCTTTTCTCATTTCCCACCTCCCTGCCTCAGCCCGGCTCAACCCTGTCAGGCTGGCCCTGACACTCTAGTACTGTATACTTAGAAAGACAACTCATTGAATCCACTACCTCTCCTTCTAAGAAATTATACTCTAAAGAAGACTGAAACACAAATAAGAGTCTCTTTTCCTTCAAAAGATGTTTTTACTTTTTATTCTGTTAAACTTTTGCTGCAACTACTTATTAATAAAAATCACTGAGATATTTTTATTCACTCATTTTTTAATAATATAATATAATATATATATTGACTAGTTGATACAGGTTTGAATAGTTGCTGAGAAACACATGTAATGTCACTGATATTGATGTCTTCGGCAAATAACTCCACTCATCTGGTCTAATTCCCATGTCAACAAGATTAAGAAATTGGCTTAAATGATTCCTGACAATCCTGTCAGAACAAAGTTTGGTGGTCTATGGTCTATGCTAATACTTACTGAGCACTTCCTCAGTTTAAAGTAATATTTTAGAAGAGAGTAAAACTCTGCCATTATAATTAAGAAAATCAGATTTCATGAAGATGGGTTTTAAATGTGTGGAAAATGCAAATTCCTGTCCCTGACCCTTTACCATAAATGTACTAAATCACAATGTGAGTGTCTAAATCTTATTTTTTGAGGTTGTAGTGTGTGTGTGTGTGTGTGTGTGTGTGTGTGTGTGTGTGATCTATTACCCCTCTAAGGTCTAATGTCTCTTTCTTCCATATTTCAGAACTCTAACACTAAAAAAATATATCTCACAAATTTGTCACAACATTTCACAGAAATAAAGGAATTAACCATCTGGAACCACCTAAACAAGACTCATTCCAGCATTGACAGCCTGCTATAAAAATGAATAAAGAATCCAATTATGACCCGGGCTGAGAATAGATAAGGGATTTTAATGAATTATGAGATGGTGATATAAATTATTGCCCGATGCAATAACAATGAAGAGAAACAAACAGGAAACCTTTCACTCTAAGGAGACTACCCATAAATCCTACCCTGTATTTGCTAGTATTTACTGAGAACTTGATAAGATGCATTACTTGGACACAGGCATATTTCAGGTCTGAGAGTCTATGAAGGTCTGATTGCATTGTTCATATGATTCAAAAGCCAAATGGCACCTGTATTAGTCAGGATTGCCCAACAAAACAGAACCAATAGGACACAGAGAGATATATGAGGAGATTTATTATGGGAATTGGCTCAAACAATTATGGAGTCTGAGATATGCCATAACATGCTGTCTGCAAGCTGGTGGGATAATTCAGTTTGAGGCCCAAGGTCTGAAACTTGGTGTGTCCAGGGAGGTTCGCGGAGGGGGATGCTGTTGGTGTTAATCTTGAAGTCTCAAATACTGAGAACTAGTAGTTCCGATGCCCAAGGGCAGGAAGTGCTCAAAACAAGTTGCGATTTTTGCATATCATTTTGGCAGTGAATGAACAAATGATCATCACAGTGCTTTACCTTGACTGCTGTCTGAAGTATTTGTAGGCAAGCATAGCCACACTGGTACCATATTTCTACTACCAGAAATTTAGCCAATAAACGTTATTAGACAAGTACCGGACAAAAAGTGAAGATATATGTACAAGCCTGCTCATTGAAATGCTTTTAACAATGAAAAATTAAAATTGCTTTAAACATTCATCAATTACAAATGATAATTTTTTTACACAAATAATTGGATATGTTAAAGTAATCAAATGAAAGAGCTATTAGACTGAGATGGCTCTAATGCAGTGATGGCGAGCCTTTTGAGCTCCACGTGTCAGCATTTTGAAAAACCCTAACTTAACTCTAGTGCCATGTCACATATAGAAATTTTTTGATATTTGCAACCATAGTAAAACAAAGACTTATATTTTTGATATTTATTTTATATATTTAAATGCCATTTAACAAAGAAAAGTCAACCAAAAAAATGAGTTCTAGTGTCAGAGATTCGCCATCACTACTCTAATGCCTTGGTAGCCTATATTAGCCAGCCAAGACCTAACCTAGAGTTAATACAATGAAATAAAAAAAAAATTAAGAACAACCAATCACAAAGAGTCAACTAGGCTATTTGAAAAATAATAATTTTTAATTATATATATATCTTAATAAATGTAATAATACATTTAGTATTAAATAAATATTTTTCATAATGTATTAGAAGGAAAAATTTTCATAGTTGGTGCAAAGACCAACTGTTTAGATAAAACCACATAATTGTAATTTTCCAACCATAAGAATATGAGAGCATGGTTTTAATGGCTAAAGAATTTGAGGTATCAAATAATTTGAAGTATTAAAGCACAGATGGGCACCCAACACTGCAAGGAAACTCTAAAATCTCTATCTTTAAGTAATATTTATTACACATACACACCAACACAGACTAAAAAAATAGATATCAAGATTTAAATAACATAGTATGAGATGTAAATGACTCTATCAAAAATGCCCAACTGTCAATGGTCGCTCTTAATAATATATCATGAAGAACAGAACTGTTCAACTCTAAACAACTGTATATATACCTCCATGGTACTGACAATAGCTTCCCAGAAAATGACAGCATTATATTCAGTATAAGTTTTTATGTAATTTCAGAAGATGACCCTATTCTATTATGGTTTATTTTTATGGACCATGGTACAATGTTCATGAAAATAATACTACATGTTGGACAGAAGTTTCAAATAATAACCAATGATTTGGGTACTATTTTCCCTTTGCATTCAAACAATTAAGCTATCTTAAGCCTTCTTAAGACATTCACTGCCTCAGGGAAGAAATGTTGTAGCACAGCAGGAAAATAAACAGGCAAGCAAGGAAACACAAAGAAAATGCTATGTTGTTTCAAAGGTAGTGTCTTGAGAATTACAAATATCTAAAAGAACTCAGGAAATATGAAAATGGCATAAATTAGAACAAGATATTCCAAGCCAAAAAAGGAGCTAAATATTCTATGTTTTAGGAGAGTGGTGGAAGAGTTGGAAAAGTGGTAAGGATGCAGAGATTCAGGTCTTTGATAAAAACAAAAACAGTAAAGCCCTCTCTCATACCACATATGGGGGGATGTGAAGGGAGAGAAATGGGGGTGGAAAACAGAAATGCCTCGATATCTGGTAAGTTTGGGGAATTAGAGCAGTTGGAAGTCTGCAAGCTCCCCAAGAAAAATGTCTGGATGGTGTATCTAAAAGGTAACTATAGGCCAGGCTTCCTAGCCAAGTTCCCTGTAGGCCAATATGACCCATAAACTTGTGTGACTGAGAATGCCATGGAAATAGAACGTATGGAAATCTATGGTAACAGACTGTGGCAGCCCAGATACTTTTGCTTGAAGCACTATGACATGCAATCAGCAGAGAGTTCCCCAAGTGCCCAACGGCTGAGGAAGGAGCCAGGATTCACAAGTCTGTTATCTGCAGGGAGATGTAACAAACCAGAAGGAACCAAGAACTGGGGGATCTCATCATAACACGCTGAGATGTAGGTGAACCCCCAAATCATAATACCTGGGAGCTTTGTAAACTTCCAGAATTTATACAGGATCCTGAACCATAAACGAACTGGGATTGGAGTTCTTAACAGGCACTAAATTGAGAAAATAGTAGATTATATTTATTAAATAGCTAAATTAATATCTTGAGATTATATATTTTAGCAAACTCAAAAATGTAAAGTTTACACTCTGCAAGATAATTGAATCTCTTTGGAATCGCTCTTCTATGAAAAGAGAAGTGACTGGGTTTTAGTCTAATTTAAAGGGAATTTCCCTATTTTGTATGGGAAAAGTGTAGCCAAATATCTCAACCTCAAAGATAACTATACTTTAAGCCTATTCAGTCAACTCATAATGACCATTTATGAAAAGGATATTACATACATAAAAATAATTTACTTTTAGACAACAATTTGTTGTCCCAGTCAAGCTCTTCACTTTTTATTCCAAGAATGTTGATAGGTTTCTGGATAAAGATGTATCAAGTTTACCAAAAGGGAAATATTATGAGTAGCAGAAAATACTTTGTGATACTAACTTTTGCCTAAATCAGAAATGATTTTCTGCCAAGGGCCATTTGGGTATTTATAGCATCATTCTCAGACCATACAAAATAATCAACTTAAAAATTAGCCTGCTGTATTTAGTCAAACTCACCCCTAATGCCCTGGCAGGTCCAGACCAAATGATTTCCCAGGCCTTGCCTGCTGGGCGTTCCCCACCCCTGGCTAAATAATGATACATTTTAGTCAAAAAAATGTCTCCCTCCTTTTTCTTGCCCCAGGGAGAGAGGGCTAACACTCCCTTCTTAATGGGCCTTTGCAGGTTTCAGGAAGAAGCACACGAGCCAAAAACACAGGTGTGCATTCCATCCCATCAGCTCTGTGCTCCAGGAGGTGCAGGCAGTGCGAGAGGCCAGTGTTGGCAGCAGGATCCTGGGCACGGGATTCTCTAGTCAATTAGGAGGAAGAATATGTCCCCTGTCAACCTCAGGGAAGTGTGTAGGGACCCAATGACATGCATTTTGAAAAAAAAAAATAGTTTGTGAAAAAGTAGAAATGTTGTTGTTGGAGTTGCTGCTGCTGCTGCTGCTGTGAATCTTGGACAGTATCTACCCTAACGTCTTTGCTCCTACGTTTCTTCCATTAAAATATGGGGTATAACAATTTAAAAATAGTTAAGTACTCAAAATGAACTCATTTGATAAACTAAAATAATTTAAAAAATAATGGCAATAACTATTCTAACACTGAAAAATTATATTTAGCGGAAATATGGGATACAAGGCAATATGGACACTATGATCATCAGTATTGTCACCAAAAAGAGCCTCTGAAAGCACTTCTTTCACGCTAACATTCTGTACATCCTATAACGTGCTCATGTGCATCTATTAATTATTTAATTAGGACCAATCATAATTCTCCATAATCTTTTCATTCTAACACCACATCCTTCAATTTCCGCATTATTCCTTTGAGCTTGGCTTCTCCTGCGAGTTAAAGGGTCTGTGATCAAATTCCTTCAGACACTGACCATCACACACGTGCCGGGTGTGCGCTGCACAGCATTCGAGGCCCCCGTCACTGCACCATAATGTAAGTGCTGCCCTGGACTTAGCCTGCGAGGCAGGTGACCAGCGCAGAGGCAGTTCTCTGTCACAAAACTAGCTTCACAGGTAACGCATTCCCCTATTTTTCTTTTGACAACCTGACAGGCCTATCTCCCTACAGTCACCTATTTAAAAGCACTGACCTAACGGACTCTGCAGTTGTCCAAACCATCACCCAGCCTCCAATCCCACCCCTTTGTCTTTATCTCACAGTACAACCCGCTGGGCAGCTGAAGGCAAACGTTCTGCTGAAATTAGCCTGCACATCAGCAGCAGCCTGTGTGGCTCACACAACCCGGGCGGATATTATGTGCATTTTACTCTGTATTTTGAGTAAAATGTATTTTACTCTGTATTTTACTTCAGTATTCCCTGTAAAGCAATAGCAATAGGTTCCAAGGAGCGGCCCGGAACCACCAGCCTATTGCATGTCCTCAGCCTTTCTGTTTTAAAAATTAGGCAATAATAAATCTGTGGTCTGCTGTGCAGTCCAATGATGTGGGTTACCTAAATCGATTCTAGCCACATTGTTCAAAGGCAAAGCACAGCTTTGAGCTCATTATTTTGCAGAATAGAAGTGAAACGATAGGATGTAAATAATTATGTAATTCGTTTGAAAAAATATGTATGTATAGCGGTCTAGCAGGTGCTCGGGAGTGTAATAAAAACAGTTGCTAATAAATAGCAAGGAAACATTGCATTAACCCAGGGTTTCATAGATACTCTTTTTCACTTATTGTCATAAAAATAGCACCTAAGCATGGAAATATATAATAACATAGTTCATCTATAATTTAATGTTACATTTTCCATGAAATGTTATAACCACATAGCATATGGTTACATGGTTATAAAATATATGGCTATAAACATAGGCCCACTGCACGAAATTTGTTCACGGGACAGGGGGAGGCCCTCAGCCCAGTCTGCACACTCTCCAATCTGGGATGCCTTGGGCGATGTCCAACTTCTGGCCGTCGGACATCACTCTCACAATCCGGGACTGCTGGCTCCTAACCACTTCCCTGCCTTCCTGCCTGATCACCCCTAACCGCTTCTGCCTGTTAGCCTGATCATCACCTAACTGCTCCCCTGCCAGCCTGCTTGACACCTAATTGCTCACCTGCAGGCCTGATTGCCTCCAACTGACCTCTCCTTCCAGCCCAATCGCCCCCAACTGCCCTCCCCTGCCAGTCCAATCGACCCCAACTACCCTCCTCTGCTGGCCTAGTCGCCCTCAACTGTCCTCCCCTGCCAGTCTGATCACCCCCAACTGTTCTCCCCTGCTGGCCTGATCTCACCCCCAACTGTTCTCCCCTGCAGGCTGGTTCCCCACAACTGCCCTCCACTGCCGGCCATCTTGTGACATCATGCTATCCCCCTAGGCTTTTATTATATAGGATGGTTATAAACATTTCCTTATTTTTTTAGTGATTTAGAGAAAGAAAGTGAGGGAGGAAGAGAGAGAAAGAAAGAGAGAGAGATGTGAGAGAGAAACCAACAGGTTGCCTCCCCTGTGCACCACAACCTTGGACCAAACCACAACCCAGGCAAGTGCCCTGACTGGCATGGAACCCACCACCTTCTGATGACAGGACAATGCTCCAACCACTAAGCCACCCGGCCAGGACTGTAAACATATTCTGAGCTATGAAGATTTCAGTATCTCTATAGACATACTAATCCGGTATCTTTAAAAAAGCAATCATTTGATTCCATGTGTTAGGTCTTTCTGCCAGCTGTTTTTCTAGTTCCCCTTTACAGAAAAGATGTTTTATAGCAAAGTCTCTCCTCCCAATCACCAATCCTATAATCAGTCCCTTCAGTCAAGGGTCTGTCCTCCCCATGCGGATCAAAGGTAACGATAATGTCCAAGTAGCAAAATCCAGTAATCACTTTTGCTCCAGGTGACGTGGCAGGTCAGCATTTTCAACAGAAGTGACACCCCCTCCATCTTTAAGTACTTCCTCTTTTGGCTTTCGGATTTTTCTTTTCCTTGCCATGGCTACTTTCCTACTCCCTTTGCTTGCACTCCATCTCCTCCCTTGCCATTCACGTGTGCACATCTAAGACCTTGCTCCTAGAATCTTTACTCACTAGACTCTCTTTGTAAGTGATCTCAAGAACCTGTGTGGCTTTAAATACCTGTGGAGTGCTGATTCCTATCATATGCAATTATTACTAACATATGCTATTTCCATCGCTGACGTCTCAGTCTCGAGCTGTTGACTCTAATATTCATTTGATATCACTATTGATTCTCTAATAAGCATCACAACAGACATAATCCAAGAGAATTATTTTTATCTACATTCTCACGTTATATTTTTTCCATTTTAGAAAACAACACACAATTGATTAAATTAAAAACTCTAAGAATCTCTTCCTCTCCCTCCCAATGGTTATCAGCAAGTCTAGACGGCACCTCCACAGTGTACTGGAATCTACTCACTTTAGCTTCACTGCCACCCCCTTACTCCAGGCGCTGTCCTTTCTTGCACTGACTGCTAAGATAACCCATAAATGCGCACAAAGACTTGAGAGTGAGCGAATGCTGTTGGAACCAATAGACTTGCTGGATGTATGGTTGCCACAAACCTGCAATTTGTATAAACTCAATATCTGCAAAATGCAGTAAAGCCAAGCACATATAAAAGACTTTGCCTGGAGCAGCAGCAAATGATCTTTTAATGCTTAACATATTAACAGAAAGGTACAAAATAGGTGTTTTGTGTCAAAAACAGTCACCAAAAGACAAATCTTGGAGAATATATAAGAGGCCACTTTTTATGGTAATAAAAATTGCCAGTCCTTGGTTTATTTTTTAACAAAAAAAAATATTTTTAGTTTCTCAGTGGTTGCCATCAAATTATAACATCATTTGAAATAGAACAGAGCAGAGAATGAATATGATACTCGGTTCTCTGCAGTTTCAAGTGAATAGCTTTATCATATAAAGATTCTTGCATCTAAAATCTAAAACTGAAAATGGAAATGCAGGTTAGAATCAGTGAGTACAGCACACGTGAGGAAGAATCACTCTCTCTTTCTGGGGAAACCTTTCTCAATCCTATGCTGTTGATACTACAACAAATATGTTACTTCAAAGTGCAATGAATTCTGCTGTTTAAAAATAGATGCCAAAGGAAGGCTCTGATTTGTTAAAGGCTAACACTTGAGAAGGTGTTTGTGATTGATTTGAGAAATGCTTCGATGTTCAGAATCTCTTTGTTTTCCTGTGGATGGTTCTCTAGTTTTAAGAAAGTCACATGGATGAAACACTTGACATACAAATCAAGAAAAAGACTATCTTTCTGCCCTAGCCGGTTTGGCTTAATGGATAGAGCATCGGGCTGCAGACTAAAGGGTCCCAGGTTCGATTCTGGCCAAGGTCACATGCCCCAGTTGTGGGCTCAATTCCCCGTGGGGTGGGGGGTGCAGGAGGTAGCCACTCAATGATTTTCTCTAATCATGGATGTTTCTATCTCTCCCTCTCCCTTCCTCTCTGAAATCAATAAAAATATTTTTTAAAGTCTATCTTTCAGATCAGTTTTAACAGACCTTTATATAATTTTAGAAAAAAAGTGCAATTTTATTAGTGAAGGTACAATAGTCATGGCAAGAAAATTTCAAGAGTGACGAACAGCCCTGGCTGGTTTGGCTCAGGGGATAGAGCCTTGGCCTGCGGACTGAAGGGTCCCGGGTTTGATTCCGGTCAGGGGCCCATGCCAGGTGGTGGGCTCGATCCCCAGTGGGGGGCGTGCAGGAGGCAGCCAATCAATGATTCTCTCATCATTGATGTTTCTATCCCTCTCCCTTTCTCTCTGAAATCAATAAAAATATATTTTTTAAAAAGAGTGACTAACTATGAGTTTATATCATCATGGCTGTTGCATGGGTGCTGGCCCTCTTCCACAGCCATGTAAAATAGATTGTGATTCTTAGTAAATTTAATACATAGTGAATTTAAAAACAAAATATTCAGTTATCTATAATCTAAAGAGAAAGAAGTTCCATAATTTACATTTATTTAAATCAAATTTTATGTGCTGTTTGAAAGCAAGGTGCCACTGTAAATATTTGAAGTGATGATAAAGACCACATTTATTTTATATTTCCTAAGCACGGGTGCATTATTGTGTATATTTAGCTGATATTATTTTAACAAAACAAAATTTTCAATGCACTAAGCCTGTGTTACCATTCTAATTATGTAATAATATCAGGAATGAGACTGATGTTTCAAATTTAGATGCAAGAGGCACACACACACACACACACACACACACACACGTTTTGAAACCTTTAATATCAAGCAGAACAATAGATCCTAAGTCTGAGATTTTTAAAAATTATATACATGAACATATTAATTCATCTGTATGCTTGAGCCAGCTAGAATTAGCATGAGAGAGCCCATAGGGTACATCTTTTCCCAATTTCGAGTTCAGTGACTTCTAATTAATATCTTGAAATCAGCTATGCTTTGAATTTTTAAACCACAGAAATTAGCAAAAACTACAAGTCAGGAACCTGTTTTTTTATGTTATTAAACATTTACCAGCTCTTGACTTACTATAATACAATTTTTTTTGCATAATTTGGAGAATTAAACCTACTTAAAAGTTGTCCTAATTTCCTCGATTTGGAGAAATTTTAAGAGTAATGTGATCAATTCATACAAATGTAAATGATTGAACTTTGAGATTAAAAACTCCTTAGTGCTTCCTTTGCTAATTTCTAGATTAGATTAATCAGAGAATGCTGAAATAGGAATACATGCTTTAAAAAAAAGTTTTTAAAAGCTGGCAGGATTTTCTATAAATAGGATACAGAAACAAATAATAATTTGTTAAGCATGAACTTATATTCCATTTTTTTGTATTCATTATATTGAATTCAGTGTTCCATTTAGTGTCTGTCATTAAAAAAACATGATGAATTGACATTTAAAATTTCATAAAGTTGTACTTACGTATCTATATGCAACAAATCATGCTAAATACTTTATTTAAATAAACTTTTATATAGTTTAACCAAGTTTGAGGAGCATCCATTTAATCCAATTGCCTTGTTTATAGACTAAATGTAAACCACTCATAATTAACAAAAACTGAAGGCCAGAGGTATGATGTCATTCACTGAGACTAGTCATACACCTGGTACTCATGGATGGACACGGTATCTTTTTATTTCCCTGCACCACACTCAAGCTTCATACTTTATACATCGTATAGCAGACGGCCAGAACAAAAAGAAACTTTTGCTTGAAGAAGTCTTTTTCACATAAATTGCGTAGGAGAGAGGTTTGGACAAACAAGTGAAGTCACCCATTGTCTCCTCTTCCCAAAAGCACAGATCCCGACTCTTAGAAGTAATTACGGACTTCAAATTCACCTGTGTCATTTTCAGAACTGCTATCTTAATTCTCTTTCATACGAAGTAGCACCTTGGAAAAATGAATGTTTTTAGTAGAACCACAAAGAAAGCAGAGCCTGGCTTCCACTTGTATATAAGCTTTGGGTTTAAAAGTAATTATAATGTCTTTCTCTTTCCATTCACCAAATGACTCTCATACAGCAAACTTCAACCTTTTTCATGTCATGGCACACATAAGCTAATGACTGAAATTCTGTGGCACACCATAAAACATATTATATGTCTTGCTTATCTGACATTCCTTAAACTGCTCAAAGGCTCAGTTCATTTGAATTCTCCCCATAATTCAAGACTGAATATCTTGTTTTGATAATGTCATAACCTAGGTGGTTTCCAAACATTAAATAACATGTATAGCACAAAATTATGTAAGTGAGCTGAACTGTCATATGATTCGTGTGCATTATAATTAATGAATAAGATTATTCTGGAGAGAATTAGATAATTTAAAGGACTATTCCACATTCATTCTCCTCTTCTATCTATCTTCTATAAGGTTTGACATAACACTTTTTATAATTATTGTTGAGATTCTCATTTATTTAATGTATGAGCTTTCACAATGATCAGTGATGTTTATTGAACTTTGAAAAGAGCATTGCATTTTGCAACCCCTCTGATGCTAGCACTCAGAAAACTCCTTTTGAGAATATTTCGGAATGTTAAGTAATATGTCAGGCCTACAAGAAATGATTTTGAATGGACATAAAATTCTGTTTCAGTAAATCTGAAGAGTCCCTAAAATATACTTGGCTAATTAAAATGTTAAAATATTCTTAAAATCACAATATATAAACTGTTTGAAATATGTTGTTGGCTGAGAAAAACTGGTATCCTGCTAATATTGGGAGAGAGCCACAACCAGCTAACACTTCCAAGAATTCAAAGATTCTATTCAATGACAAAGATTTTATTTTAATGCATAAAGAACCCTGAAATACTGAGAATTTATCATTCATAGGGAACTTTTCCCATTTAATAATGTACATTTTATTCAATCCAATGACATTTCCTTGGTTTCTTATATAACCTCTATTTTAAGAGCGAGGAAAATAACCCTGGATCTTAATTTACTCATTCCCTGATGAGAGAGAATAGAGAAAATGCAGGGAAATGCATATGGAAAGTAGACTGGGTAGGCTAACCTTGAATAGTTAGGGTGCACAGCCAGAAATTCATAGTTGCACTATGCTTCTTTGCTTATTTGGGGGAAATGTATAATTTCTTCTCATAATACTAAAGTTAGGTAAGATCAAGAGAAAGTCTAGCATTACAATGAAAGGCTTTGGATTGAGAATGTCCTATTCAGAAACTCCAGCTCCACAGAACCCTGAGATTAGCCAATTCTCTTCAATCTTGGGGGAGTGACCATCACGTCATCCGAGAGCTAAAGATAACATTATTGAACTAGAGGCCCGATGCACGAAATTCGTGCAAGAGTAGGCCTTCCTTCCCCTGGTGATGGCACCAGCTTCCCTCCAGCACCCGGAACCCAGGCTTTCCTTGCAGCCCTGGCTTTGTTCGGAAGTTGTCTGGAAGGACATCTGGTCTAATTAGCATATTACACTTTTATTATTTATAGATACTGGTATTGAAAAGGATAACTCGTTAATGCCTAACGAGCCCCTAGTACAGTACGTGGTACTAGATGTCTTCTAAGAGGTTCATGGTAAATACCTTGAGTATTAAGAACTGAATACAGGAAAGATTTTAACTTTGAAACTGAAAGAGTAAATAACTTATGGGACAGAGAGAGTTAAGAAAGAAACAAGTGATATTAGAAAGTATCTCATGTCTTGGAACAAAGAAGCCATAGTGTGCTTCACTTTTTAGAGTCTTAGTGAACCAGACTGCCCTCCATCTCTGGAAACGGCACAGATTCAGGGTTGCATCCCCATTGGCACAAGCTGGAGGAGGGAGAACAGATGGGACTATTCTGTCTCTGCTAATGGAACCAGACCCTCCTGAGCTCCTTACGGAGGCTCCCGAAGTGTCTCAGAATTGAAGGCAGTGACTAGATCTCCACTGAAGCATCTTGTAGTCAAAGCAGTTACTGGCTTGATGCATACCCTGTTGTCTGGCCCTACTAAGCACAGGATTCTTGTAAGAATCCAGAGAACAGAGAGCTCAAGCTGAGACTGTATTTCATGCCAGTGGCTGGGATTGTATTTCGTGCCAGTTAAGCAGGGGGGCCTTATACACTGTATATATATTTTCAGTTTACCCTTTCGTCCACTAATATTTACAGCCACCATCCAAGGGTACTGAATATTCTGGAAGCAAGAGGAAGATACTGTTCCAAAGGAGGCTTCCAAAAGGGAAGTAGGAGGAGCCCTGAAAATAGAGGTCAGAGAGCTCTCATCAAAATAGACCTCACCCCAACACTGTGCTCAGGCTAAGCCTATCATTCTGTCTGCACCAAAGTCCGTGTGTCCTCGAAGAGGTCAGTTAAGGTTCCTTTTTATTTGGGAAAGCTATTACTATGACTTTGAAAATAGCACTCTTTTACCAAACCCTAGTAACTCTATGCAGACAACAATTTGTAAATATAATACATTAGGGAGAGTTGTAATTTTATTACATAAATATAATTGCTCTTTCATCCAAATCAATGTTGATTGTTTCTGTAATAGGTCATTGCAAAAAAAATCACTATTCCTGGCTGATTACTTACTCTTCCTCTCCGTTTTCTGGTCTCTGATGTGTCTGATTTTAAAGCTGAGATTCTACGATACGCAGTAATTGACTTTATTAACTGGAGCAATTTGTCCTAACATGACATCCTGTCCAAAGCCAGTTGTGTTTATGCTTCAGTTACTGAGTATATATTGAGAAGAAAATGCTCAATATCATTGTAGATTGCTAGGATTTTTTTCTGCAGAATCATTAACTTGGTGAGTAGTTTTCTTTTTTCAGATTTTTTTTTAAATTTTAGAAGCAACTACAAAAATTGAAAAGCAAAAATCCATTTTATAGCTAGTCAAAAATGCTAAAAATAGAATGTATCCATTCATCATTACATTTGCTAATTCTTTGTGCAACTTATATGAAATTTTTTTTGTATGTGAATAATAGCTGCTGATATTAGCAAAAAGATAGGACTAGATGTAATCCTAGAGGAGGAGTGAGAATGAGAACAAGACCATTTGAAGAAAATGTCCCTCTGGCAATATCAATATATGTAACAGGACTAAATCTCTCAACAGTCTTCAGACACTGTTTCAGCCTTCATGTTTAAATGTCACGGAAATATTAGACCCCTGTAAGGCATTCCTCAGGTATTACCACCTGGGCAACAATTACTGCTAGCTACACAGCAGGCTAAGTATGGGACTTTGGGATGTCTTCCTACTCAAGCTATTGTCTCGGTAATAGTGCAGACAAACTATTTCATTCAACATGAGGCTTCCAGCCAGACAGGGAAGACAAGATGCTGAAAAATCCCTCATAGTTAAAGGCAATCTAAAATGTTGTAAAAAATATTGTATGGCAATATGTGATATTATGTGTGACATTATGGTAGAATATAGGTATTTATGTGCAAGTATATGGGTGATTCTGAAGACATCATTTTGAATAGTTGTATGCCAAAGGGAAAAATATAAATTTAACATATTTGGCTTTGGTCCACCCTCTCCAGCAGCACTGTTAAATAAAAAAAATAATGAGCCACATATGTAATTTAAAATTGGTTAGCAGTCAGATTTTTAAAAAATAAAAAGAACTGAGTGAAAGTAATTTAGTAATAGATTTCATTTAGCACATTATATAAAACTTATTTCAGTCATTTAAACATGTAATTGAAATTATTAATGATACCTTACATTTTTTACATTTTATATTAAGTCTTCAAAATCCACTGTATATTTTACACTTTAGCATGTCTCAATTCAGTCTGGCCACATTTCATTAGCTTAATATCTATGCATGCCCCGTGGCTATGGGATTGATGAACACAGAGCTATAGCACCTTTTCCACATCGTTCTATGTGTTCTTCTGCTCCCACAAGTCCAGGGAACACATCATCAGAAATTTCTCAAATACTAGGAAAAATTACTTAAAGTGTGTGTTACAAGTACCTACTATAGGGCATCTCAGACTCCACTGATTAGTCAGCAAGTTCGATGTTATAATAACTGGTTTCAGTTTGTCAGTTTTCTCTTTTCATGTATGACATATGGTTCATAGTGAAACCAAATTTGTTGTCTATTAATGTAATCAAATATATGAATAATATATCATGAAAACATGCAATAGAATGAATTTGGATAAAGTTTTTCAACACATTAATTTCTGTCATACTAAGTTATTACTTCAGGCAAGCCATGAGGAGAAAATAAGAAATATAAGAAAAATACATAAGAAAACCACTGAAAAGCTTAACAATATTGAATTCACCATAGAGCGTGTCTACTGATAAAAGAATTGTAGGCACCATATAACCTCTGTAAATATTTTTTACTGATTCATTTAATTAGTAAAATGTATTAAGTATAAAGTAAATGCATCTACCAATACGACAGTTTATATTTTTCCTTGTCAGCATTTATTAATTTCAGCCCTAACATGAATGTACAAATATCACAATTATTTTTTAATATGACCATGTCTAACCTCACTATTGACTCCAGGGATTCACTTAGAAACTGAAGGTCCAATGACGTTACTATGTCTCAAATCCACATTAAAAATTGTATTCATTCCAGGTCCTGCAGTCTAGCCCTTCCCACACTTCACAATTTCTAGGTTTCTTATCCCCATTCCAATGATCACGCTCAGTCCTGCCACACTCAATCTCACCACAGAAGGCTCCATCATCCTCCTGCATTAGAGGAGGTGGCCTGATAATTCATGCACTGCTCCCCTGTCCTGATATGTTCACCTATTCAGTCTTCTCATCTATTGAGCTCTTTATATTCCCTAATGATCTCTAAAATACTTGGCTTTACATGATCTGCCTTTTAAGGCTCTGTAATCATCCTGGGTGACCTCAAAATTACTGTAGATGGCTCATCTAGTACCTATAAGATCTTCAGATACTAAATATGTTTAAGTTCAAGAACATTCATATCTACTCACCCGGAGTAAAAGCCAAATTATGTACCAGGTCATTACTTAAAATTGCTCTATCTAATAAATCTTAAAATCTTTGTATATTTTATCATAAAATCTTAGAAGGCATGCAAAATCTTTCAATTTACAGTTATATTAAAAGAAAAATATATAATTTTATGAGAACCTTTAAAAAATGATGAAGAAATTATCAGGGCCTTCTGGACTAAACAGAAATCTAAATATTTTTATTATTTTAAGTTATAAAGTAGAATAATAGAAAATAACTCATGCCCTAACCGGTTTGGCTCAGTGGATAGAACATCGGCCTGAGGACTGAGGGGTCCCAAGTTTGATTTCGGTCAAGGGCATGTACCTTGGTTGCAGGCACATCCCAAGTAGGAGGTGTGCAGGAGGCAGCTGATCAATGTTTCTCTCTCATCAATGTTTCTAACTCTCTATTCTTCTCCCTTCCTCTCTGTAAAAAAATCAATAAAATATATTTAAAAAGATAAAAGTAAATCAATAATAATAATCTTAACTATATTGCAATAGCAAGGCCTTCTTCTGACATCATTGAGAAGCAATTATTTTCTACAGTTAATATAAAGTTAAAAGGCTTAAGGTTCTTTTGTCATAAATAGTTCTATTGCCATTAACTAAGTTTCCAAAGAGATTTGTCAAAAAATGGGCTTTTCTTAGAGCATCCCAACATTTTTCCTCAAATGAATTACAGTGTGAAAAATGTTTATCCCTCTAGTGTTGAGTAGCTGCACATCTCCTGGGGCGGTTGAAACTTGTCATTTCCTAACTAAGCCGACTGCTCCTTTTACCCTAAGGTTCCAAGGAAATACTTTTTTTCTTTATGGTTAATGTATTAAAAGTTGGAAAACATTAATCCAAAGGATGACCTACACATCTCATTACTTATTTTCCAAGTATATAAATCTAATTAAATATAGCTCCAAACTACATAACTGTTTTCTCAACTTTCACTTCAAACTATGTTTTAGAATGAAAAGTGTCTGCAGGTTACTGAATTTCTCTCTGCTTTTCACAGCATCTCTCCAAGCTTAGCCTACTGCTCACCTGCTTTTCCAGTGCATTAATGGGAGTGTTAAATAAGGCTGGGCCAGGTACCAATCCTTGAGGCCTCCTGCTAGACACCTGTTCTAATTTAATATCACACATTTATCATTACTTAGTTTGCTGTTCTTCAGCCAACTTGTGCTTGGCCTTACAGCAGAACCTATGTGATTCTTGGTCAAGCTGATGGTGTGAAAATATTTACATTGCTGAGGCCAAAGCCACTCATCCCTAACCCAATGGTGGATTTCTTTATGTCTCCATGGCTGGGAAATATTTTTGGTAGAAATGTTAATCACAAAATCTTAAAAACAAGAATTTGCAAAAACATGAATCACAATATAAAGCTGTTAACTAATCCTCATCTGTAAGTGAATAGCTAAAATCGCATTTTACAATCTTTTCTACACACGAACACAAATTAAGAGGCCCAGTACTTGAAACCCAAAACAGAGGCGCTGAAATCACCCTTGCCATACTTGGTAACTTTACTCTTCCCCCGAAACCCTCTAACAGAATTAATGCCATCCAGGGCCATTCACTCTTCACCCATCCTTACCATTGCCTCCCCACAGTTCACCTCCTGCCCCTCTTCAGAGGGCACTGATAAGCAGACTCTCTCTATGCTTGCAAGGATCTATGGCACCACTGGCTGTGATATCCTAAAAGCAAAGAGTCAGCTTGTAGGCACACAAATCTATTTTGAGCCCATTATTAATTCCTTAATCATGAGCAAAGTCACTTATCTTAAAAAATTTGATATATCCTTGTCTGTGAAATACATGAAAATAATGCCTATGTCACAGGATTGTTGGGAGACCATTTGAAGATGGGGACCATTATTAAATCCTCACTGCTGTTTGGAAAATTTAGCTTTTACATTACATTTTCTTCCCTTCCCCGTACAATCTCCCGATTCACTGCCAAGCAATCTGTCACAGGCCAGTGAGAGCTCCCAAAGCAAAGGGCACAGTATGGCTCTTTGGATTTTTCATATCGAAAGATTCTCACGCTTAGCGCTGTAGCAGTATGCAGAGGAACCAAACATCACTTTTAGGCTGACATTTTGTAAAGATCTGAATTAATTAAACACACCACAAACTGGTAAGCCGTAAGTAAAGTAGATGTCCAATAAAACATGGTTAATATGATGTTAATATAATTATCTACTTGAAACTGAAGGAAAAACTATCTGTGCTTGAATAATTTTAAACACATACAATTTTTAAACACAAGAGAACTGATTATTGATCTGAACAATAAGAAAATTCTTCTTGCCGGTGATTACATTATAAAGGATAGGCATTAGAGAAATAGAAAAATTCAAAAAGGGAATACTTATCAGTATGAAACATGAAAGACCTTATTTGAATGTGGATCAGTCATGTTCCAGTGGTAATAATAAAGCAGTTTTAAGAAACATAATATATCGAAGCTATTATAGCCAGTAAAAACCATGATACAAAGTACTTTATAAAATTCTAAAAAATATTATTTCTGATGTTGCTCATTAAAATTCTGCATCCAGATAATTGGGGCTAATGGGGAAGATAATCAGAATCAATGTCAAAGCAACCCAATCTCATTTCTCTAAAATGAGCTTGTCTTCTGCTCTGGGTACTGTCTTCAGACAGCTCAGAAGTACAGCATGACATGTAAATTGAGGAGACGTAAACTGTATTGTCTTGTCAGGCACTATCTTTTATAAGCCATTTAATCTTCACAGAACTTAGTGTGAAGGGATCTGATGAGAAAACACCTTAAATTTATGTTTACCTTAGTCTTATGAGACTATAAAAATGCCAAATGTGTTGACATGTAGCTTTTGGGCATTTATTCTGGCAGTGCGTTATCAATTGCTGTAATAATTAGCACTATATTTGGAACATCTACTATATATTAGGTATTATAACAGGAGTGTTACCTTAATATACCCATCACTTCTATGAAGTTACTCTTACTATTTTCATCTTACAGATGAAAATATTCTTATCAGAGAATATAAATATTCTTCCCGAGGTTCTATAGCAGGAAAATGGAGAACTTAACCTATTCTAATACCAAAAAAATACCGTATTTGCCGGCGTATAAGACGACTTTTTCACCAAAAAAATAGGTGTGAGAGAAGATTAAAAAAACACAAAAAAACAGGTTACAAAATTGGGCTCCTTCAGTTTGAATATTACAGGCCTGAAATACCGAACCTAAAAGACATTAAGAACAGAGAAAGTACTGTACTGTGTCTCAATCATCAAATGCAAACTAAAGAGCTATGCAAGGAGATTCTTCCTTTCTGCTGCATTCACAAACACAAGCTCTAAAAATCTTAAATGCAACTTAATGGAGGAGACCATTTGAAAAGGGAATATATATATATATATATATATAATTTTATTAACTGGTTTTTAACTTGCATTCAGGTAAATATTGCAATGAGAAAGTTCATATTCATGGCATTTAAAAAACTAAAATTCGTTTTAAGAATCCTACTCTCTGCATAATTAGGTGACTGTTCGGCAGGAGATTGTAGGCACTGGAGCAGGAAATTTAATAGCTTGCAAGAACTTTAAACAGCAAGCTTACAGAAAAAAAATAAAAAATATATATTATATCATATAAGTGATTTCTTTCAACTTTTAAACTAAAAAATTCTTGGAATTTTAATTTGTCAATGGCTCAAATTTGTGTAGAGAATGCTATCAAAAGAGACAAGCTCATGTAAATTGAAATTACTGGCAGAAAACACAAATTATAAATTTAAATTGTCATACAATCAATCATCGACAAGTAACAGATTTCAGAAATCATTTTATGCAGTGTTCTCATCTTACAAATGAGAAAAGTTGAGGTCTGGATTTTTTTTCCTTATTCAAATCAAAATGTTAATGGTAAAGAGAAGACTAGAACTTGGCACTGAACCTCCGACACACAGTCAAGAGCTTTGTGCATTGTTCTAATTTCCATATTAAGGGTGAGCATCCTGGACTCGTCCTTCAGTCCAAGCCTGAATTACATAGGTGGGGATGTGGGCATGCGTGTGTGCAGGCTTAATTAATCACTTAGCAAAGAGATGCTAAGCATCCTCTTTGTGTCAGCACCTGCAGTAGATTCTAGTCAACAGTAAGACAAAACTGATAAGGTGGTTGCCATGAAATTTTTATCAGTGGATTCATATCCTATATAATCAAACTCTAATATGCAAATCAATCAAACTGCGTTGAGGGTCTGCCCCCTGAGAGGGAGGCAACTGGCAGTTGTGATTGGGGGATGGGACCGGCGAGCAGGCAGCGCCAGACTGCCAGCCAAGGTGGGTGCCATCAGGGGCCCCCTGATCGCTCCGCCCACCAGTCACTTCACAGATGGCCCTGATCACTGTCCAGGCCTAGGGACCCTACCCATGCACAAATTTCATGTACCGGGCCTCTAGCGTGTCCACTGGAGCATGCAGCATCCCAGATTGCAAGAGGGATGTCCAGCTGCTGGTGTAGGTTTGACATCCCCTAAGGGGTCCCGGATTGCAAGAGGACACAGGCTGGGCTTAGGTACCCTCCCCCTTCCTGTGCACAAATTTTATGGACTAGGCCTCTAGTTTATAGATAAAGAATAGAGGACCGGTGCATGAAATTTGTGCATGGGAGGGGGTCTCTCAGCCCGACCTGCACCCTCTTTAATCCGGGAGCCCTCAGAGGATGTCCTACTGACAGCTTAGGCCCGCTCCCCGTGGTTCTCTGCTCTCTGAGGGGCCTGCCTGCTCCACACCACAGCAATGGCCAAGCAGGCCCTGCTGGGTGCTGCCTGCTGGCCACGCTTGCCTGCTCCCAGGTTGCCATGGCGACGGCCAAGCAGGCCCTGCTGGGTGCTACCTGTGGGCTGCGCTTGCCTGTTGGGCTCACGTTGCCAGGGCGATGCTGCCAGCATCCCGTCCCAGCCACTATGGGCGCCGCCATCTTTGTTGCCGAATGATGGTTAATTTGCATATTACCCTTTTATTAGATAGGATACGTGTTCTGAAAAAAAAAAAAATGGAGTTGCAAGGAGCAAGTGGTCAGCAGTGAGTAGGAACTGTTTTCCTCTAAACTGTCATCTGAAGAATAAATAAAAGAAAACTAATCTAAAAGGGGATGATGATTTTTAAAAGGCAAAATAAGAACAATATTATTATTTCAAAAAAAGTTCATATTACTTTGCTGCTAAATTTTATATGTAATACCCTTGTAAGTATTTTCATTCAAATATTATTTCTATAACCATTTTACTGAGCAGCCAAAATATGCAAACATTGTACTAGGTATTGAGGTTAAAAATAATGAAAAAGGATACAGTCCTTATTCTCAAGTAGTTAGAGTCTTTTAAAGGAGAATGTTATATAAGTAATAATTAACTACTTTAAGTACACATGGGATACTTGAGAATTATAATGACAGAATGGCGAGAGGTAAAATGGAGGTTAGTTTCATTTGGGGAGTTGGGGGAGTGCTGGCACTGCAAAAGCCATGGTTTAGGGAAGGCTTCATGGAATAAGAACCAAATGAACAGAGTTTGGAAGGATGAGTGGAATTAGAGACAGACAAAAATGCAAAAAGGAATATTATGTACAAGTCATAAAGATGCCTTGCAGAACTAGAACTAAGATAAAAATCCTTTATAATAAAAGCCTAACATGCAAATTGTCCCCTCAACTGGGAGTTCGACCAGAGTTCAACTAGGGGTCGAGGCCAGTGGCGGAGGGATGCAGCCATGGGAATGGAGGCGTCCCAGCTGACAGCCACTAGGGACCATACCCTGCACAAATTTCATGCACTGGGCCTCTAGTTTTATAATAATGGCAGATATGTAATACAGCATTGCTGACCTTTATCCTAAAAGTAGAGGGAGCTTTTAAAGAATTTATGCAAGATAGGGATATGATCATATCTAGCTTGAGAATAAATGAACACATTGGCATTAAGTCTTGGTTTCTTACAATGTAAGGGCACCTTTACTAAAACACAATAATAACAACAACAACCAAACAGCTCATCCAAATATTTTAAAGTAATGATATGTTGATGGCTTTGAACTCCAAATGCTTTCATTATTGTCCATTTTAAGACACTTTACCAACTAAATAAATGGCCATACATTTTACACAGGAAATATATTCATACTTTCTGTTTCTTTGAGGTAATAATTGGGAAGTATCTTGTTTTCCACTTGTATTTATTCTCGGTGTCATAATTATCTTAATCGATTGCTGAGCACTTATGGGCTTTAGAGAGACCACTTTCTTGGGAATCTCAGTGGACTGAGAAAGAAAATTGTGCCTATCTTCCCTAATTGTATAACTTTTCTTTCCCCTCAAGAATAAAAGCAGGTTTATGCACAGGATAACCAGTTTTATTAGAGAAAAATGATAACAGCTGTGATCCTTGAAAATACACAGAAGAAAAGCATTGGACATTAAAAATCATTTGAAAGATAATTAGAACCATCTTTAACATTTTTCCCCCTAAGGAAATAAACATCAGCAATTTATTTGTACCTTCAGGTTTATACATTTTTTAATTGTTGAAAAATATTGAAAGAATAATATTTCATGAGATGTGAATATTACATAAAGTTTTCATGTCCACCAATAAAGCTTTATTGGAACACACACACACACACACACACACACACACACACACACAAAAGTTCCTTTGTATGAGTGTTTGTTTGTTTTAGTTAAGGGTACTGTTGATCCCTAAACTTCTGTGATCAATTTTTTAAAAGAGACCATACCTTAAAACTTCTCCAGCCAGGTCATCTCAGGAAATGAAACAGAAAATTCAAGTGCAGTGTTTCCCAAAGTGGCATACAATACCTCTAAATATTTGGAACATGGACAGCATAGCCTTAACCTTCAAGCCTATGAATCATTCAGAACATGGAAACATTGCATCAAGGTCAAAAGTATTGTATTACATAAAGCCTTGAAACTTTGTAAATAGTTGATAAAAATATAATATTCAAAGATAGCTCCTGTTGATATATGCCTACAGAAGATTATGGTTTTTCTAAGTATTTTGAAAATATCAATAAAGGAAGCTCCAATCCTGTATAATAAAGAGCTAATAGCTAATATGCTAATTAGACAGAATAGCAGAACGACCATCCAGATGACCTTCCGGACAAAGCTGGAACTGCAAGGGGCTGAGGCAGCCACGGCTGCAAGGGCTGAGCCCCTTGCAAGAATTTCGTGCATTGGGCCTCTAGTCTATATATATAAAACCCTAAGTGACCAGAAGACCACACGACCAGACGACTGGACAACTGGCTGGTAGCTATGACATGCAGTGACTACCAGGTGGCAGACACTCAATGCAGGAGCTGCCCTCCTGGTGGTGCACCCCTCCCCCACGATGAGCTGGTGGGTAAGACCTGACTGTGGTGGCACAGAGGTCCACTTATCCCCGCAGGCCAGGCTGAGGGACCCCAACAGTGCACAAATCCATGCACTGGGCCTCTGGATTTTATATATGATTGAGTAAACCATCAAAATAAAAAATTCATTCAATAAGAGTTACCCTTGGGAATACATAATCCTGAGGAAACACCTTGTCGACAATTGCCTGGAAACATGTGTAGAATTATTTTTCATATAAATTGAACCTTTTGTTGACTTTCATGTCTTATCACCAGATGCCTATAATCCTCTCTACACACATCTTTTCTTTCTCATTTTTATTCACATTTTGTTTTTGCCAGCGAAAGCTTGTGTAATTATGTTGGAGTAGGACCAAATTTGGGAAATATTGTAGGAATGTTTCTTTGGCTCACCACCCACCTCTAGTGTTTCATGGAGGAGGGACATTTCTCTCCAGCGATGTATCCCCAGACTTCCTGGGGTATTGTTCCCAGATTCTCCTTAACCTAACTCTACTGAGGTACTAGCTCCTAGAAGCATATCTCAGTACTTGGGTGGTGCTTTTGCTTTCCTGATAATGGGAACAACTGTGGAGAAGGCCGGACATGTGTTGCTCAGGATGGCAGCCACAGTCCTTACAGAAAAGCCATCTTGGTTTCTGAGGATGCATAGAAAGTGTCTTCCATAATAACCTGATCATTCATGAGTTAAACCAGCATTCACCTTTACAGAACGTAAAATGAAAACATGCATATGCAAATTTGTGCTAGTTGCAGCTTAAAATTGTTTTCCCATGGATTTCTATCTCCATATAATTTCCAGTTATTTTCTCTTTATCGTATAAACATTTTAAAGCATGGGGAAGAGAGAGTAACAATAAAAGTGCTCATGTGAGTAACAGGTATTTTATGAGAAAGAGAGGCTTCTAAACACAAGTCAAACATTGTACTTCACATCTCACCTGAAGCATGCCGGCCACTCCAGTCCACCACAGGTAGTTCCCTTGGGGCCTATGCTGGCTGGACACCAAGGTCTCATGAGGAAAAAGGCTAGGACACTTGCTCTTTCTGACCAGGTAGTGCTGTGGCTGATTAATATCTACCCAAAGCCACAATCACCTTCTGATCTGAGGAGCAGGTGACTTGGAGATTCTGAAGTGTCTTGATAAATTATGCAGGCATATCCAACAATACACATAGCAGATTTTAAAAAAAAAATTCAGTCACTAGAGTGGTTTGCTTTGTCCTTTTAAAAACTGAATCTAAATAGCTCATCATCAATCATTGACAACTCTTAGCATGACAATACTGATAAATTAGTATTACATGGGTACCCAGAGAAGAGCTATTTTCTTCCCCAAGGAAATATTTGGGAAAGGAGAGAGGAAGGGAGGAAAATCAACAAGGTTATGTTAACAGCCTTTGAAATTTTACTTTTTCCATTCTTTCTTTTCGTGAACCAAAAGACCAGTTTACTCATAATATCCACTATCTTTTCATTTCTACATCTTGTTTATCCTAAGCCTTCCTTCCTCCTTGCCAACACAAACTACACCCATCATTCAAGCATCTTTAACACCCAGATCAAAGGTCAAATGTTATCTGCTTCATAATCATTCATTCTTTAACCACTCCAAATGTCATGTGATTGCTCTGATAACCATACATATACTGTCTGAACTAACAATATTTCTCCCAGTACAGACACAAAATGTAATTGATGTACATAATTGTTATTTTGCTTTTTCTTGTTTACCTCATCTCCTTAACTATTTAGTAATTCTTAAGCAAAAGAACTTTCGCCTTGCATATGAGGGCTCTTAACAAAAAGACAGTGTTGAAAAAGATTATAGAAAAAAAGACTCACCATACCACTTTCTTCAAAGGTTATGAAATAGAAAGTTAATTTGCATTACATGAAATAAGTAAGTACATGGGAATTGTTAAAAATCATAACTTATAGTTTGTTAGACCCTACATTTGACCCAGAAAGAATTTAAAGCAGTAAGAAAACATAAAAATGTGCACATTATTTTAGCAAAATATACTAAGAATAAATTGGCAAGTAAAACTAACTTCTAAAACCAATATATTAAATTCAATAGTCTTTAATTTTGTTCTCATCATAGGAAACCAACTGTTTTTGCTGGTTGTCAGTCTTTTTAAATATTGTTGCTATAATAAATGTAAAATATCTTTAACAAAATATATATGGCTTTCTATGTTACTGAGGAAAAAAATAAATTATTCACTGGTTGTTCTGATTTTTTTCTTTAATTGAGGTGTAATTGACATATACTATTTCATTAAGTTCAGGTGTACAACATTTTTTATGTTTGTGGATATTCTCCATAGCATCAGTAGGAATTTTGTTTGTTCCTATTCTTCTTCTTTTTTCCATAAGAAGATAGGAAGAGGGTAGATTAACTGACATCAGATTTTGTGACTGGGCATATAGCCCTTCAGAGTATGTCCCTCTCCAGTCTCCCACACCCCAGCCACTGAAGGCCCATGACCACTATTCACACATAAATGGGCATGTTCCAGAGGTCTGAGCAGTCCTACTGTGCAGCCTTTCTTGGAAAATCCCTGACTTCACTTTATTCAACTAATTCACTCTCCCATCAGAACACAGCTTTGATGTTACTGTCTAGGAATCTCCAGTCTTAAATGCCCCCAGTTGGGATATCAAATGTCTATGCTCTGTGCTCTCATTACAGCTATCCCCACCTAGTTCACTCTGTGATTCCTATGTAAAAACAGTACCCATTTGCTCCCAACAGTGCCCAGTTTAGATGATAGATTATGGTCAGGGGTTCAATTTAAAACCAGCTTTGACCGGAAGGCCAACTTAGGCCCTTTATCCTCAGGGTACCCCTGACAGCTACCAAGTGCCTTTTCATCAACACTGCCTAACTGAAGTAGACCCTGAAAATTTATCAAAAATACTAAAAGGAAACATATGGTCAGATGGTAGTTGTATTCTTGCAAAGGCCCACAGAGGCTTGAGCCTTAGGAAATTTTCTGAGAAATATTCTCCTTTTGGTTTCCATGAGCTTGAAAGCAGAACATGCCCAGGAACAAAATAGTAATGTCAAACTCAAAAGGCAGCCCCACATATGATTCACTCAATGGAATGCTAAGGCTTTCATTTCTTATGACTCACGCTGTTGGTGATTCGAGATTCAGCCACAAAAGGAACAGACCCAACTTTTTAGGAAGAGTCTTGAAATTTGCAAGACATTTTTAGTGATAACAAAGAATACTATAATATAGTGACTGACAATTCCATTCCTATTTGACACATGTAAATTTCTTCAATATTTTTACTTGAAGTGTTTAAATTTATTACTAGTACTTTTTGAGTTCATCAAAATAAAACATATTGTTTGATAAAGGACTTAAACATAAGAAGGGAAATCATAAAAATCTTAGAAGAATCCAAAGGCAGCAAAATATCAGACATATGTCCTAGCAATATCTTTACCAATACAGCTCCTAGGGCAATGGAAGCTAAGGAGAAAATTAAAAAAATAGGGCTACATCAAAATAAAAACCTTTTGCACAGCAAAAGAAACAATCAACAAAACAACAAGAAAGCCCACTGCATGGGAGAACATATTTGCCAATGTTATCTCTGATAAGGGTTTAATCTCCAACATTTACAGCGAACTCATACAACTTAAAAAAAGGAAAATAAACAATCCAATAAAAAGATGGGCTAAGGACCTAAAGAGACACTTTTTGAAAGAGGACATACAGATGGACAAGAGACATATGAAAACATGCTCAAAGTCACTAATCATCTGAAAGATATAAATCAAAACAACAATGAGGTACCATCTCGCACCTGTCAGACTGGCTATCATCAACAAATCAACAAACAAGTGCTGGAGAATATATGGAGAAAAAGGAATCCTCATGCACTGCTGGTGGGAATGCAGACTGGTGCAGTCACTATGGAAAAAGAGTGTGGAGTTTCCTGAAAAAAATTAAAAACAAAACTTCCATTTGACCCAGTAATCTCCCTTCTAGGAATATATCCTAAGAAATCAGAAATAATAATCAGAAAGGACATATGCACCCCTATGTTCATAGCAGCACAGTTTACAATAGCTACAATTTGGGAAGAGCTTAAGTGCCCATCAGCAGAGGAATGGATTAAAAAACAGTGGTACATCTACACAATGAAATACTATGCTTCTGTAAAAAAAAAGAAGGAACTCTTACCATTTGCAACAGTATGGATGGACCTGGAGAGCATTATGCTAAGCAAAATAAGCCAGCCAGAGAAAGATAAATATTACATATTCTCACTCATTTGTGGAATGCAATGAACAACTGATGAACAAAAATAGAGCCAGAAGCATGGAACAGACCCTCCAACCTAAGAGAGAAGGAGTGTGGCAGCGGGAAGGAGGTAAGAGATCAACCAAAGGACTTGAATGCATGCATACGAACATAACCAATGGACACAGACAGTAGAGAGGTGAGAGCACATGCTGGGGGGTGAGAATGGCCAGGGAGAAGTCAAAGGAAGAAAAAGGAGACTTATGTAATACTTTAAACAATAAAAAATAGAAGATATTGTTAAATATTTAAGGACAGGGTAAAAGGATGGTGGCTAGAGTCAAGATATGAGTTCCATTCTTAACATCTATTGTAGTGATTAAAATGTAGTTAAGAGATGATGCAAGACTGTAAGACTGCTAAGTTAAAAGAATACAGCTATAGTATCATACCTGCCTCTTTTTCCAATCTGTTGTGTTGTGTTGTTTTGTTGAAATATGAACAACATCTGGGCTCCTACAAATGTGAGTTGGATCTAGTTGGGAGGGAAGACTGTCCTTTTCAGCTAATTGGGCATTATTCTTTGATACTATAATAAAACTCGAGTGCTAATGTCTTAAAGGTTAGCTGCAATATAGAATCTGAAACCATTGATCAACTTTTCCCACTGTACACAAAAATCCTTGGTTTATTTGGCAGTTGGAATGAATTTTATACCCACATCTGGTTTTGTAATATTATACATTGGTCATCTGGAAAATATTCGTTCACTGAATTATGTCAATTTTCCAAGTGGTGATATAACTCATTATATGATATTAAAAGGTCACTTTGTTAAATTCCTACCCATCTTATAAACAAAGTCCAAGTATAGAGGTAACTGACAAGCACATGATAGTAAGTGCAAGTTTTCCAAAATTACAATGTTCATTGAAAGCTCGAAGTTCATCTCTGGCAAAAAACACTGTCAGTTTTCCCTTTGACCAAATATCCATGTCTGAATAAATTTTCTATCAATGTTCTTTCCAAGAGAATGGTATTTCATGAAAAGGCAGCAAGTTCAGATAACAGACCAAACAAGCCCACCAAATCCTTTTCCTACAGAAAGCCATGGTACTCTGGTATGCAGCAGAAGTGTTGCGTGCGTACTTCCCACTTCATCACATGGATAAAAGCCTTTAATAAACACTGATCATTGAAACTGCTTAATTAAGGATATGTTTAACTAACAGTGCAGAATGGTAATGAATATAGTGACCACGAGGACATTTTGGTATCATCCCCTTGGTTCACATCAAGAAGAAAAAGAGGCAAATAATATCGTGGTGATATTATGCACATAACTTTAAGACAGAAGACCCTTGAGGGAGCATTAGGGGCACATTAGGGTCTGCAGACTACACTTTCCAGCCCTGATCCACTAAGGAGATCAATAGGCAGCAGCTCTCCTTCTGTCCATCAAATAACGCCTATGACTTCAATGTGATGAACTTTCATCAATGATTCTCTCTAATACATTTGCTGCCATAGCTCAGTTAGGAGCTTACCCAATATCCCCTGGGTAAACTCTTCAATCTATGTGTGCATGTTGTCAGTATTCTACAAGTTAATTAAATATTATATAAACCAGTGAAATATGTGTGCCAATCAAGGGAATTGATATTACAATCTAAACTCCGCAAAGGGAGGGATTTTTAGCCTTGAATTTACTACTGTACCCCCGGCACCTTGAACAATGGGCACATAGTGCTATATGCTAATTGTTGACTGAAAATCAGATTTGTTATGTCTATGAAAATAAGGTGAATCTCTGAATGCCTGTACAACTTTTAAAAGCCAAATCCTGTGCTGGCAAGACGGAAAGAAAAGGAAAAAACTGATAGAAATCTAGGAGTGGTTATCCTCACTGCTTTATTCTCGTTCTCTAAAGAAATGGAAATTAGAAACCATAGAGGACACACAAAGGTATGATTTATGTATAAAAGTTAGAGAAATTACTCCCATTGATTAAAAGTCCCTATTAAAACTCTGGTTTCCTTCTCATTTACAGTTTGAGGAACTACTTCACTTAAACATACCTGACAAATACTACTAGTATTTCTACAAGTCTTTAGATTTCTAATACCCAAGGGCAAATTGTCGCTAGCAACATTTCGCCTTTGTGATGCATCACCCCCATCTAGTGTCAGTAAGCGGTAAGTGCAGGCTTTACTCCACAGACCTTTGACCTTGGCTTCATTCAAAATGGTTCCTATGGAGATAGGGAATGAAGGAGGGAAACAAGGAAGGAAGGAAATGTACTGTGATGAAAAGTGAATGCTCTGGCACCTCCTTTACAAGTTTTGAATTTACCGTGATGTAATTTTCAAATCTCATATTCAAGTTATACTATTCTGAAATTCAACACATAAATCTATGTTTAGGTATCCGTATTATCTTTAATTATTTTTCCTAGTTTCTTTTACTATTTACATTTTCAGAGTGAAGATTCACTTTATGACCATTCTCTATACATTTGATTTGCAATAAAAGGAAATGGGAGTGGATGACAAAGTTGACCCTCTCTTGCACATTTTAGTTAAAACTGGTGAGTATACAAGCATAAGGTAGACAGCAGGAAGGGTGGTAACTCCACTACTGGGGCATAAATCTCAGAGCTACTCAGAGTTGATGGATAGATTGTAGCAAAGAAATGTAAAGATAGCAACTGATACCTGCTAGGCATAGGGCTTCCAGCAAGGAGAATGCAGATGGCCATTTGCCTACCCAACAAATGAAATTTAGGATCTATTTTGTGTACTGTTATGCATGTTTTATATGTATTAGCTGACCACTGATGACAAGGAAAGTTATGGAAAGGTAGACAAACCATAATCCCTTTTTCTTTAGTCCTTCCTTACTCATCAGTAAGGTGAAGGTAAAGAGTGTGGGTAGATTGTAGATATAATAGCTATAGTAAGTAAGTGAAATAAAAACAGTTCTGGTAGAAATAAAATACACATGCATGTATAAGCTACAAAATAAAATCTGTGTATTTCCATTATTTGCACACCAATTCTCTTATCTTTGCATATGCATGAATAGTAAAATTCATGCTAATAATTAAAATATTGTTTTTTCTTTACATAGAATGTCTGTAAATAGCAAATTAAAACACTTTGATAAGTTGAAAGTTTATGGACGAAAAGGAAAGAATTTATATTTTAGAACCTCTAATGGCACCTTTCTCTCTCTCTCTCTCTTCTCTCTCTCTCTCTCTCTCTCTCTCTCTCTCTCTCTCTCTCTCTTTTTTAATAAGGAGACTTTGCATTTTCCACTCAGCCCCACAAATTATATATATGTTTATATATTTCTTATTGATTTCAGAGAGGAAAAGAGGGAGAGAGATAGGAACATCAATGATAAAAGAAAATCATTGACTGACTGCCCCCTCATGCCTCACTCTGGGGATCTATCCCACAACTACTGGGAATCGAACTGTGACCTCCTGGTTCATAAGTCTATGCTCAACCACTGGGCCATGTTGGCCGGGCCACAAATTATATTCTTTACATTTGCTGGAAGTGCTGCTAATCCTCAGACCACCTGAAATATTTTCAGGGAGAGTCAGGCTATCAAATTATCAACTTCTCTTTGGGGAAAGCTATAATGCTTTGCTCCTTACTTGGAGTATGCCTTCTTCTCCAAACAGGATAACATGCATATTAACTCATAAGTAAATAGTTTACTTCATTTTCTCGTGCTCAGAGAACCTCTGCTCCATCTATAAAGATGCATTTAGGAAAACAGCTTCCATAAGAACTTTGGATAAGGTTTGAAGCAATTGACGGCTTTAGGCCCCTGGAAGACTGTTTAAGTCAGCGGTTCTCAACCTGTGGGTCACAACCCCTTTGGGGGTCTAACGACCCTTTCACAGGGGTTGCCTAAGACCATCGGAAAACACATATATAATTACATATTGTTTTTGTGATTAACCACTATGCTTTAATTATGTTCAATTTGTAACAATGAAATTGGTGGTCACCACAACATGAGGAACTGTATTAAAGGGCCGCGGCATTAGGAAGGTTGAGAGCCACTGGTTTAAGTGGCTTCCTATTATTCAATTGCAAACCAAGGCTCTGAGGTTCAGAGACGCCTTTGGGGATCATGTCCTCTGAGGACATCCTCTCCATTTGTTCCATTTGGAGAACTTCTACTCTGGCCATCAGTGCAGCACAGATACCTTCTCGATAGTGGGCAACGGGTCCCTGGGTGTGGCTGCTGTACCAATGGGGAAAATGCAAACGCGATGTTTGTGTTTTGTCATCATGTTACACAGGCTTTTGATGATCCAATTGTTTGAGGATGTTGGCAAAAAAAAACACCAGAAAACAAAACACAAATTTTAAAAGTATGTCAAGAAATGAAGCCAAGACGCAGAGTCCGTTCAATCTATGAAACAAAAGTACCATCTAGGATGACATCATACTGTAGTTTTATAAAAGTCATATGAATACAAATTAAAAATGTTTCTCAAACACACTTTTAGGTTTTGTCTTAACATAAAATGACCACTGCAGAAAGACTGTAACTAGAAGAAATAGTGTAGTGGTTATAATCAAGAGCAAAGTGACCTCAGAGCAGGAAATGTATGAATACGGAGAAACCTGCTTCCTCCTCTAGGCATTTTTCTGTCCTCCAGAGTCCGTATAGCCACCGAGGACAACAGTCCATCAACCTGAGAAGTCACCCAGACAAAACAGTGCTTTAACCTTCAAAGTGAGTACAGCTTCTCTGTTAGCAAGCAGCTCAGTCAGCCTGCTGCAAGCAGACATGCTTCAGAGTTGACCCTAACTCGTGTCACTCCAACTCAAAGGGGAGTAAAGACAAAGAAAATGACTTGATTTCTGAAAAACCCCTTGGTTACTGAGGTTATTGAAAAGCTACAAGATGAATTCATCACAGGTTTCATCTCACACATTTAAAAGTTCAGAAACAGCACTTGCTGGTTTGGCTCGGTGGATAGAGCATCGGCCCATGGACTGAAGGGTTCCAGGTTCAATTCCAGTCAAGGACATACACCTGGGTTGCAGGCTTGATCCCCAGCCCCAGCCGGGGCGGGTGGGGTGCATGCATTGGGGAGGCAACCAATTCATGTGTCTCTCTCACATCGATGTTTTTCTCGCTCACTCCCTTCCATTCTCTCTAAAAAAATCAATGAAAAAAATATTGGGGTGAGGATTAACAAAAAATAAATAAATAAGCTAGTTTTGTTTGAATTAAGAATGAGTGTAAGCCCAACTTTGTTCTGCCTTCTCTTTGTATCCCACTCACAGTCCCCATAAACCTAGGGCTCTGCTGTAGAACACAGTTTGTAAAAACACAGACCTATGTACATTGTACATCTTAAACTTAAACAATGATCTATGTCAATTACATCTCAATAAAAGAGAGACCAGGGAAATCAATACCCTTGGGGAAAGGTTTTTCTCTATTAAGTGAATTCTAAGCTCAGATATTATTTCATTGGATACTAAAGGGCTGCTGCTGATAAAGCAAGAGGAAATAGTCAAAACAAAAATAGTACCCTCCTCTCTGAGATGGCTAAAAAAATTAAATTGTCTGCATGCTGTGCAGACCTGGTTATAAATGCAGATATACACTAATATACTCAGCGGGCAAGAAGTGCCTTACCTTCAGAGGTGGCACGGATTTCTCTTTTTCTATGTAAAACTTTACTGCTTCTTGGGTAAAGAAATGGGGGGGGGCACTCTATTCACTACAAAGTGCATGCAAATATATTCAGAAAATTGCAAAGTATTTATAGAAAGGCTCTGACAGGTTTGAGAGAGAACTCAACCTTCTCTGTGATCTCACCAA
>NW_006283588.1:1967099-1968410 GCF_000327345.1 Myotis davidii
TTGAGCTAGAAGAGATCATCTAGACAGTAAGGACAAAACATCTTTGTATCTTTAACAATGATCACCATGAATTCTAACGCGATCAAAAATATCCTCAACTTCTTTTACTTTCTAGCATTTATGTCTTACTGGATTTCCACCCCTTATTTTACCTCAGGTCCACGTGTATTAAAAAATTATATTACTCAGTCTCATATTTTGTAATTTCTTCACGAATTTGAAACAAAGATAAAATTACTAAAGAGAAGTAGCATCTTTCTAAGGACTTAGACTTTTATGTTTGGAAAATCTGTCATAAATTTTGTCAAATATGACAAAGATTTACTCACATATTTATAAGCATATAACACACAATCTCCTATTTTAATAGTAACTTCTTTAGAATAGATCAATGACCTGTTACACTAGGATCTAGTGTCTAGAGGACTTTTTTGATAAATAAGTCAGTCAATAATAAGATTTAGATAACTTGGTTTTATTTCCTTTTATTTATTAGAATCAGAATAATAATGAGAACAGGCAACATAAACAAGAAGAGAATTCTACCCCTAGTCAAGAAGAAGGCTTCTCCAACTCTAAAATCCAGATAAATTAATAACATTAGGTGATCATCCTTTGTAATGCAGTATTTATTCCCCAATGGGGAGAGACATCTCAGAGATATAGCCAAGACAATGTGAAAGAAGTTACTGGAACTGCTTGTTGAAAATGGCTTATCTTAGATTTTAAAAAACAGTCAAAACATATTTTTATATTAAAATTGTTATTTAAAATACAAGTCTTAACAAAATATCTCTACCACATTCTTTACAACTGTCACAACATAAGATAGAAGGCATAGGCAGAAACACAAAAGTTTTTAGTAAATACAGAAAAAATGAAATTCTCCTTCTGCTCTAGTCTGTTTCTGGGTTTATGGCATTGCCAGTGGTCAGAACAGGAAGATATGTGTGTCTCTTTCTCTCATATGCAATCCTTATCTACTTGGTCTGCAAGTTCTACAGTCTCCTCTCCATACAGTTCAATTTGTTCTCTCTTTCATTTATTTTTTCAAATGGAATTTTATGAAACTTATGTCTGGTGTCTCTGACTTTTTTTCTCTATATTCTCAAATCCTTCCTGTACTCTGTTGCAAGTTTTGGACAGGAAAACCATGATACAATCACAATATTTAGTTATTTAAAAAATGAATAGTTCTTGCTACCTATAAAGCAAAATTCAGTCTCCTTAGTAATACGTTCAAGGTCCTGTATTATCAGACCCCAAGCTGCACTCTTTTTCCTTTACTTCTCATCCCATCCCATTGTCTCA
>NW_006283588.1:1969800-1970145 GCF_000327345.1 Myotis davidii
GGCTGCTGCTGATAAAGAAAGAGGAAACATTCAAAACAAAAATAGTACCCTCCTCTCTGAGATGGCTAAAAAAATTAAATTGTCTGCATGCTGTGCAGACCTGGTTATAAATGCAGATATACACTAATGTACTCAGCGGGCAAGAAGTGCCTTACCTTCAGAGGTGGCATGGATTTCTCTTTTTCTATGTAAAACTTACTGCTTCTTGGGTAAAGAAATGGGGGGCACTCTATTCACTACAAAGTGCATGCAAATATATTCAGAAAATTGCAAACTATTTATAGAAAGGCTCTGACAGGTTTGAGAGAGAACTCAACCTTCTCTGTGATCTCACCAATTCCCACA
>NW_006283588.1:1971022-1995852 GCF_000327345.1 Myotis davidii
AAATGGAATTTTATGAAACTTTATGTCTGGTGTCTCTGACTTTTTTTCTCTATATTCTCAAATCCTTCCTGTACTCTGTTGCAAGTTTTGGACAGGAAAACCATGATACAATCACAATATTTAGTTATTTAAAAAATGAATAGTTCTTGCTACCTATAAAGCAAAATTCAGTCTCCTTAGTAATACGTTCAAGGTCCTGTATTATCAGACCCCAAGCTGCACTCTTTTTCCTTTACTTCTCATCCCATCCCATTGTCTCATTTCTAGGACTCTATTCCAGGTAAACTCTGCTCAAACTATCAGAACATGCCTCCTGATACATAATGATCTTGACATTTTTTTTTGCATGCATTTCTTCTTCTAGAAAGCTTCCTACCCCACACCTCTTTATAATGTCTATCATTAAAACCAAATATTTTTCTTCTATGAGTCAATTGCTTCTTATGCCAACAGCTATGAAGAACAATAAACCCCTGTGAATAACAATCTCTGCATTATTCTGGTGACACAGAGTTGGTTGAGGCGAATTGGCAGCGGGTGGTGGTGTGTCTCTGGTCTGTGGCTGCAGGCACAGGCACCACTCATGCTTGTGCACTCCATGATCTAAACTGGAGCCTGGAAGGATGTTCAGATCTCCATTAGGTAATGGATCAGGCCAAGAGATGTGCATAAAGGAAACACTTAATCCAAAAAGTTAAAAACAGAAACAGGATAATCTAAAAGGAGCTAAAAAGCACAGAGCCTTAGCATCTCTTTATTTTACATGCACTTAGGGAATCAGTTAATTAAAGGAATCCTCTTGTGAATTTCTTGTGAAGAAAAGAATTCTTTGGCAAAGCAAATAATCAACCCTTAATTTATAAAGTACTTGTGGGGGTAGGTGCTCACAATATCACCAAATTGCACTTTAGGGACCCCTCATCATTAACTTGCTTCTATAACCACACAGCTCTAAAGGAATCTCTAAGATTTTGAAGAAAATTGGGTTATAGATGATTTAAGCTGTTAATTTTGATCTTCTATAGAATAATGTTAATAAGGCCATATTTGCTTTATTATTTAAGCCTTAAAGCATCCAATGGACAAAACGAAATCTCCACAGGTAACATTCTATTATTAAAATCCTTTTGTTCCAGGCAACAAGCAATGAAAGTTTTTTTTTAAAATTATTATTAAAGGGTCTATTATGTTATTCATATATCTTTGATTTGGGAACAAAATTTCAAAACTTCTTTCTTCGTTTAAGTAATGATAATTTTTAAATAGTCTCTGTGAAGTTTGTTGTTTTAAAACTAATTCACCTCCCAGGGCAGGTGGCTGAATTTTTACTATGGATTAAGAGTTAAAACTCTGGTTTTCCTTTGAGTTTTTTTTCATTAACATTCAAATGCTTTTGAAAACAAGCATGGTGACTGTTTCAGTGATGTAAGAAAGGAACACACACATTGACACTGAAGATGGGCCTTATTTTGCACAAAATGTCAGCTACAGAATTTCCAGATGTGACAGGTTTGCATTGGCAGTCTTCCAGGGGAAAGAAGCAGCAGAAGAAATCCTCGCATGTTCCCCCTAAGTGGGAGTTTTCTGGAAAGCACACTGTTTTGTTTTATTTCCTGAGAATATATGTGTATGTGGGGTGTTTTGGTGAACGTTACTGAAACTCTGGAGATGCTAAAATTTCCACACACCATTTCTTGGTTGCAAACCTATTTCTTAATTTCTAGGCTAATCCTTATCACAAATGCAATTTATTTTGTATTCTGTAGCCTTCTGTCCCTCTATTCCTCCTCCCTTTATTTATTTCTCTCCTACCTTCCTTTTTTTTGAAAAGCAAATAAATAGGTTTTTAAAACTTGTGTATGAATTTCATGTTAAAAAATAAGGTTGTAATACCTTAACAAATAAAAATGTGGCGAAAATCTTATATAATGTGCAGAACTCCACAAGGTTGAGTCCCTGCCCACCTTCTTAGCATTATCTCTATATTTTAGACAGACCGGGTTAATTTCAGTTTCAAGATTCTGTCAAACTGTTTCACACTTCCATGACTTTGCATTTGCCATTTTTATCACCTGAAAACCATATCTTCACTGAATATTTTTTCTGAAATCTACTCCGAGGGAAGAAAGGTGCTAGGTCACAGGAATACAGTGTGAAAAAGATATTCACAGTTGCTGCCCACACAGGACTCAGCATCCTTCCTTCCTGGTAAGTCCTGCTTGCATCTTGCATCTTCTGTGCGTTTTTCTCTGGGACGTGGTCCCTGATCATTCCAGGCAAGACTTGTCAATACTTCAAGACACTGGTACAGTTTTAATACTGTTAGAGTCCTGAACAAAATGCTTTTCATAGGGTTATTTATCTACCTGATTCCCTTATGAAACAGTGAACTTGCTGTATCTCTTTCATTTTTAAATTATAGTACAGTACTTATCACTGAATGAATTAATTAGTTAATGGAATGATTAACCCCTTCCCCAACAATTTTTTTGTTAAAAACGTTTCTTTTTCAGACTAATTTTTTTATTTTGGTTCTATATAGTATTTTTGATGCTGGTTATGAAAACAGTTTGTAACTCGTCTTCCTATAAACCATATTTTTTTACCATATTTTCTTAGTATACTCGTCGACGACTGAAAAAGAACATTTTGTGAAAACGAGTATACACGTTTCTGCCGGGGAAGGGGTTAAATTGAGTAACATATTTTTGGAGAGAGTAAGTTGAATTTCAGTCTCAAATTGGTTTACATGTACTATAGAAGCCACTGCAAAGCACATCCTATATAATAAAGAGGTAACATGCAAATTGACCCTCACACCCTCATGTCACAAGATGGCCGCCCCATGTCATCACAAGATGACTGGCAGGGGAGGGCAGTTGTGGGGGACCAGGACTGCAGGGGAGGGCAGTTGTGGGTGATCAGGCCAGCAGGGGAGCAGTTAGGTGTCAATCAGGCCATCAGGGGAGTGGTTAGGAGGTGATCAGGCTGGCAGGCAGAAGCAGTTAGGGGCAATCAGGCTGGCAGGCAGGCGAGTGGTTAGGAGCCAGCAGTCCCAGATTGTGAGAGGGATGTCTGATTGCTGGTTTAGGTCTGATCCCATAATTGGGACTAAATCAGTAGTCAGACATCTCCTCAAGGGGTCCAAGATTGGAAAAGGTGCAGGCTGGGCTGAGGGATACCCCCCCCAAAGTGCATGAATTTTATGCACCAAGCCTCTAGTATTAATATAAAAGTGAATTAGCACAGAATTTTAGAATATGAATTTATAGACACTAGTGAATCTAATCTCTTACATGAATATAATATCCTCTTATAACAAACCTCAATTATGCTACTTGAAATATAAAAAAAAATCATAATGTTCTTCTTCTATTGTTCTCCAAAATAATCACAATTATTATGTGGTTCTGTATGTATGTGTGGGTATTTTCATTACAAAGGTGGTTACTATTAATAGCTGGAGTGGTTGAACTCTTCAGAAATATGCTGTTTAATTAGAAATTCACAATGGTAATAGAATCAGTATCTTTTAGGAAAGCTAAAAAGTTGGCTTTGGAGGAAAAGACTCCTAACTCTTTATGAACAGAATACAGTTTAGAAATCTGCAGGCAACTCTTTAAACCACACAACATCCATTTGTAAGCACTAAATCTCAATGGAACCTAAAGGCACCACTGCTCCTACTGGACTTGAGTCATCTGCTAAAACTTTCCTGTCCTTCTTGGAAATATATTTTTTAATCAAACAGTAAAGATAACTATAGGATACTCTATTAAATTAATTGTATGTTCCTTGACTATGACTATCCTATTTTATTTATCTTTTTTTTCTATCCCACTTTTAAGCATACTGTCTTAGCCACAATAGATTGATCATAAACATTAGTCAATTTTATATTTGGTTTCCTACTGCCATTACAAGAAACCTGGAAAAATGTCACTGTTTTTGGGGAATTAGAAAAAAAAATGGGGAGACATATTTAATGATAGTATTTTGCAAATATCTGACAGATTTAATTAACTGCGTGCGGTTCCAGATAGCCATATAGATCCATGTAATAAGTAAGAAGTAGTCAGATTTTGGTTAAATTTAATAGAAACTGTTTTGATAATAGCAGTTCCTAAAAAATAGAATGGATTTTATATAAATGTATTTCATTGGTAGACACTGGCAAACAGAATGCCTGGAAGGTAGCAGAGACTATCTCTGGCTAAGGCTAAAGACCTACAGTCCTGCTAGATAGTATCTGTTCTTTAAGTGCTGGAAAAGAGAAAAGGGCATAGAAGTGTATATTCAATGCACGCACTGGTTTATCCAGTTATCTTTTAGAGTGATATGATACCATATATTTTTATAGTCTAAAATGCCTGTCCTTGATGCTACTGAGTTATAGATTGCCTCTGAACACAACTTCTGAAACTCCAGAGTTCTGAAAACTTCAGTACTAGTCATAAACTAACTTAGAAGTGCCCACTTTCCTATGAGTAGGACTGCTAGAATCCTGAAAAAATTCCTCAGGTTGAAACACACAGATGTTCATAACTTGAGACCAAGAGGAGCCATTATAGGATGGTGCGATTTTGGGGATAAAATACTTGGATGCGTTCGGGGACCTAACTCATTGATAGAACAGACTTTCTGTGATCAGCCACAGGTTGAGTCCACTTCAGATGAACAGTAAGATAAGAAGAGATTTTCATTGGAATTACATGAGGAACCCCACCTCCTTCAGTTGATTTGGTGTCCCAATATTCAGGTACTGTTTGAAGAATAGCATTTTATTTTAAAACATCCTTGCCCAAATGTATATTTAATTAGAAAAAGCAACCTTTAAAATGGAAATTGAATTTCAGCAGGGTGCTTTCTTTAATATTATTTAACCGCTCTCATTTTTTTTTATCACTCATGGAAATGTCTGTCTGGCATGCAAACATTTGTCCTTGATTTTGCTACAGTCATAAGATCTAACATTGTAAGGTAAAAAATAATAATCACAAATGCTGTAAGCAAAGGAAAATTATAGTTGACTTTTAGAACTTCTGAAGAAAATAGATTACAGTGTAGTGAGTGTCAGAAACATACTTTTTAACTGACAATATTATTTAGCAATTTGAGAACGTTTAACTTCATTTTCTTCCAGTGACAAAAATGAATGTCCTCTGTAAAGTGATTTTCGAGTTTTCCCTGAAAATAATGTATGCATTTCAATAACTTGGGAAAGAAAATGGTCTTCTTTAGTCAACCTGACTGTCATGCTGCATTGTTTAATTAAACATAATAATTTACCCTCCGCGGCTTGAAAGTCAATTGTACAGAGCTTCTGTGCTAAATGTGACTGGGGTTATAATTGTTATCTGGCTACTTCTCTAAGCAAAATTTTAGATTCATTTAAATTATAATATTATGAAGGAAATGTGTTACTAACTATAAATTCTTAGGGGTAGGAAGTAAAATTTTTATTTGCTCATCAACTAGTGTTCAAATAACCAATATTAACTGCTGGTTTAAATATTAAGTTTGTTTAAAGTAGGGAAATATTATATATTATAATATGTTTATAATATATATCCTTTACATTGTTTCTACTATGCATCCTTCTTGATATGCAGATTCTCTTCTGTCTACTAATATTAAGTCCAGTTTGAATCTTAAGGTTCCTTTCTTAAACTCAGTGACAGCTGAGCATAGTAAATTCCAAAATGCCCATCAAGTGATGTATTATCATCAGTGAATACATGTGGGCCCAAGTAGTGTTCTCTAAATGAATCAGAATGTTATAAAAGAAAAGAAGGCATATCTAATTTGTTAAACTTTTAATTGGCTCCCAAAATGTCTACTCCCTTAGCTTCATTCAGCTTCTCCCAGGTATCTAGTCAAACAGTAACCTACTTGCTACCATGAAGAGATTTTATAGATGTAATTAATGTCCCAAATAAACTGGCTTTAGAAAAGTATACTGTATACTAACCTGGATGAGCCTGACCTAATCAGATGAGCCTAACCTTCAAAGGGACTTAGCTATTCCTGCAAAGATTTAAAGTATAAGACAGACTTAATGGGAGGAAAATTCTTAAATTCTTCACTGCTGTCTTTGGGGCATGGTCTGAAAGCAAACTCAGAGAGCTGAGAGCAGTGCACAGCTAAAAGCCAGCAAGAGAACTGAGACTATGACCTTTCAACACTTTGATTTTAGTCATGTGAAAGAATTAGAAGATGGCCCAATCGTGCCATGTCCCTATTTCTGACTATGGAACTGTGAGATAATATATGGTCATTGCTTTCAACTACTAAGTTTGTGAAGGCTTGTTACACAGCAATAGAAACTAATACATCCATGATGTAGTTAAATAGAGCTTCACCATTATAGATACTTGAAATCTGTGGGTCTGTCTGTCCTGAATCTAAAACAGAATAAAGAATTGATTTTGAAAATAGAAATTGTCCCCGTATGTCCATAGCAATAACTTAATTAACTCATCATTCAATTTAGGTCACTGGGCATAAAGTGTAAAGAACATATATTTAAGGTCCTAGCAATAAAATCTTTGGTAAGGCAGCATACCACTTTGGACTGCAGCTTCTTCACCAGTAAAATGCAAGAATAGAACCTGGCTATCTCTGAGATTCCTTCTAGGTCAAGGCATCTAAGATTTATGTAAACGATAATGCAATGAAAGAGCTGTGATGTGGTGAAAAGAATATAGTACTAGGGGGAAAGATTTGGGTTAGATTCTATTTTATAAATGAGCAGCATGGTCTTGAACAGACTATTTCATCTCTGGACTGTGATTCACTTGGTTGAAAATGGGAATAAAACCATTGTGACTCAAAACTCTTTATAAAGATTAAAATAGTTATTCTGGGGGATCAACTTCGAGGATGACAGTGTGGAATTTTCTGAACTCACTCACTATGAGACATTTTTAGAACTCTTTTCGCCAACAAAAGACCCAGAACAAATGAAAAATCATCTACTCAAGATAAACTACTAAACTTAGGACAGCAGTTCTTTAACTTGAAACGATTCCCATCCCCCCCCCCGACCCCACCCTCCTCTTAGCTTAGTGGTATGATAGCAAAAGCTGGCAGCACTGCAGATAATAGAGAGATCTGATCACCTTTGGAACTCTGTTAAAAGCACCATCCCCAGAGCACATTCAGTGTTTTGTCCAAACCTTTAGATCCTTGTGAAATACACATATATGTAGAAACTAAGACACACACTTCTAAATAACCAAGAAGTCAATGAAGAAATTAATAAAAATAACACAATATTCCAAAATTTATTGAAAATGGCCAAAGCTGTATATAGAGGGAAATTTATAGCTGTAAATGTCTACATAAAGACAGAAGAAAGAGTTCAAATCAATAACTTCATCTTCTAACTTAAGAAACTGTGAAAAGAAGAGCAAACAACCCAAGCAAGCAGAAAGAAGAAAATAATTAAGTATAATTATAAATAAATAAAATAAAGAACAGAAACACAATATAGAAAATCAGTCAAACAGAAAGTGGATTCTTTGGAAAAATCAAATACTTTGTATATACTAGTAATGAAAAAAATCTGAAAATGAAATTTATAAAACAGACTCTCAAAAATAACACAACAATAAATTAATATATTTACAAAAGAAGTACAAGAATTATACACTGAATACTATAAACATTATTGAAAGAAATTAAAAATGATCTAAGTAAATGGAAATACATATATATACCATCTTCATGGGTCAGAAGACTTAGCATTGTTAAGATGACAATAATTCTGAAAATGTTCTATAGGGTCAACATGATCACTTTCAATATCCAAACTTTTTGGGGGGAGGGTGGGTGGTGGGATCAGTAAGCTGGTCTGAAATTTGTATGAAAATGCAAGGTGCTAAATAATGAAAAGCCTCTTAAAATAGAACAAAGTTGGAGGGGCTCACACTTCCCAATTTCAAAACCCAGGAAAAAGCTACAGTAATCAAGACATTGTGGTGCTAGCATAAACATAGACAATGGAAATAGAATTAAGAGCTCAGAAATGAACCCTTATATTTAAGGTCAGTTGATCTGGACAAGAGTGCCAATATGATTCGAAAAGAATAGTCATTCAAGGAATACTGCCCTGACCAGTGTACTCAATGGTTAGAGTGCTGGCCCATACATGAGCATATTGAGCAAATGTGGGAGGCAACCAATCCCTGTGTCTCTTACATCAGCGTTTATCTTTCTCTCTCCCACCCTCCCTCCCGTTCACTCTCTAAAATTGGAAAAAGGGTCCTCTGATGAGGATTGGTCAAAAAAAAGGAAAAAAGATAAAAGAAATGTTGCTGGAACAATTAGATTTCCACATACAAAATATTGAATGTATGGTCCTACCTCACACCACACACAAGAAAGATAATTCAAATGGATATTAGATTTAATTGTTAGAGAAAAATTTATATAAATCCTAGAAGAAAACATAGGAGTAAATTTTTTTGACCTTGGGTTAGGCAATGGTTTCTTAGTTACGGCATACAAAATAAGAGCAATAAAAAATACTTTTGAATGTCAAAGCACACAACAAATAAAGTGAAAAGACAACTCACAGAATAAAATAAAAATTTATCAATCATAAATATGACAAAGGACTTGTACACAGAAATATAAATAACTCTTATCATTCAACAATAAAGACAATTAAACTGATTGATGGACAAAATATTAGAATAGACATTCCTCCAAAATAGATATACAGTCGAGAAACACGTAAAAAGAAGCTAAACATCATTATTCATTAGGGAAGTGCAAATCAAAACACAATGAGATACTACTTCATGCCTACTAGTAGAGCTAAAATATAAAGAGATCAATAAGTGTCTGTGAGAATGTGGAGAAATGGGAACCCTCATACATGGCTCGGGAGAATGTGAAATGGTGCAGCCACTTTGGAAAACAGTTTGGCAGTTCCTCAAAATGCTCCATATTCCTTACAACCTGGCAGTTCCACTCCTAGATATTTACCCAGGGAACTGAAAACATAGGATCATCACAGAAACATGTGCATGAATTTCACAGTAGCATTATTCATAACAGAGAAAAAAAAGGAAATAGCCTAGATATCTATCAACTGATAAGTGGATACATATACAGTATATCCAAACAATGAAATACTCTTGGGCCATAAAAATAAATGTAGTACTGATACATGCTATGACGTGGATTAACTTTGAAAATATTACGCTGAGTAAGAGAAGGCAGTAACAAAAGAACACATACTGTATTAATCCAATTCTGTGAAATGTCCAGAATAGGCAAATCCATAAAGCCAGAAAGAAAATGAACATACTAAAAACCACTGAACTGTACACTTTCAAGGGTGAATTTAAGGGTATGTGAAATATAACTCCAAAAGAAGGTATCTCAGCTAAGATGCCAAAAATAGTTCTGGGCACTTGATTTTTTTTAAAAGAGTTATACAATGTTACTGTAAAGTTATTGACAGACACTAAGCACACTTTATTTGCTTTAAACTAGTTGGCTGAAACAAGAGAGAGGCAAAAGTAAATATTGAGAATTAGGCAAAATAAATTGTACACAACAAAGGGGAGATAAGAGCTAGCGGATGACATTCATTAACTTTCACTGTTCCTCGGGCCACCTCCCCATTGATCCCCTTCCTTGCAATGGGGTTTGTACCAAGCAGAGCACACTGGAGAGGTTCTGTAGATGCTTCTCAGTCCAGAGGTGGGGAGTGGAACTACCTACCATGTCTGAGAGCCTATATTTATGTGCATATGTATTTGAGCAGGCTAAAGTCTCTGCTACCCCAGGCCTGGTACCATTATAAAGAAAAAAGTGTTTTTTTTTTAAATGATACAAGGGTTATATTTTAGTGTCTATCATGTGTTATTTTATACATGAGTCAGGCACTTATTAAAAATCAGACTGCTTCTAAGTCCCAATAACTGCTTAGACTTTATTTCCAGAGAAGTATTTGATTTGTATTCCATCACACATTACATGTTTTGAGTAAATTTTTGGCATTTATTATCTACACGAAGACATTTCATGAAAATAATAGAGTTGAGATTTTAAAGATATAACAAATCATATTTCTCTATTATGTTGAACTATGAGAACTGCCTTTTGCTGTCCTTCACAGATATACAGCTTCTCTTTGAATTAATCCATCTGAGTTTTTAAGATAAGGCCAAATTAGTTTCATAATTCAAGCTTCTGAAGCATGTGTTTTCTTATAAAATAAATAGATTTCTTATACAACAAATGATAAAGAAATAACTGACAATTCTGGAAATTTGCAATGGTTCTGATGAGGCTCAGTTATTCTTACATGCATGCACTTTTTCCCAATGGAATGTGGAATTAAAGATGTTAGGTGAATCCATGCTGTACAGAAATGAGCTGCACTGAGACTGAACATTCTTTGATGAAAATCTAAGAGACAAGGATAAGGATTGTCTTTCCAAGTGAAATTACTTGAATGCTCCATGCCCACAGAAGAGCTTGAGCTATAGTGTCATCTCCTCCTCACACGAGAATATCCCAGAAAAAACTTTAAGGCACCTAGAAAGCGGACATGGCTTTGCACTTGAAAGCCAAAATAAGACACATCTCTCTTTCTTTATATTTATATATATTTTTATAATGCTAACAGAAAACATAAATTGATGCTGACTTGTAAGAATCTTCTAAAATTTTTCTACTTTAGGAACTTGCCCTGTTTTAGAGAAATGCCTTCTATAATTTTCCCATACTTTTTGTATATTATTTAAGTTAAAATATAATTAACAACTGTAACAAATGATAGAAGTTATTTAAAAAGATAGTACCTATGTTTTATTACCTAGATGGGAAAAATAAGAAGCATGGTGCTTCTGATATAGTTTGCCCTTGGCCTATATGCTCTGATGTCTTATTGGCTGGGAATGAGAGACGGTGGCCTATATAAAGTATCTAAGTTGAATTTTAATACCTTCCAACATGATAGCAGTGTTCAGGATACTGCTGACTTATGAAACATATGCATATGGAATGACTTTCAGAACTCTTATGTCAAGATCTATAGGAGAAACAGAGCAAACAAAGTCTATCCTATGTAATAAAAGCCTAATATGCAAAGTGACCAACCGGTTGCTATGATGTGCAATGACCACCAGGGAGAAGATGCTCGATGCAGGAGCTGGCCCTAGCCTCAGGCCCCAGGCCAGCCAAGGCAGGTGCCAGCAAGGGCTCACCCGATCACCCCACCAGTTGCCCCGCAGAGGGAGGCAACCAGAGGTGGCGGCAGGGGGCAGGACCAGCGAGTGGGTGGTGCCAGGCCGGCCAAGGTGGGTGCCAGCAGGGGCCCCCTGATTATCCCGCCAGTTGCCCCACAGATTAGCCCTGATGGCTGGCCAGGCCTAGGGATCCTACCCTGCATGAATTTTGTGCACCTGGCCTCTAGTAATGAAGATAATTCCCATGCTGTTTAAGAAACAAGCAGTAAATAATGCATAGCAAAGGCAGTGAAACACAAATCACCCCAGTATAAGGAAATACAGCAGTAATGAGAAAGGAGTGTGGTTCTACTTCAGTGAAAGGAAAACAATTTCAACAGTTGGACAGCTGATAGGAGTGCATTAGTGAAAGCAGTACAATGGAAGGTTAACTGAATTCTTTGAGTTTCTTTACATATTTCCATAAATACAATAGATAGAATTTTTAATTACTCATAAGATACTAAAGCATTTTAAGGCTAAAAGTGAATATGTTATTTAAACACACACACACACACAGAGATTTACAAAATGATTAAATAATGGAGATCACTGTCAAAATATACAACACTGGCTAAGCTCTTTCATAGTCTAGCAGGTGAGACGTGCCTCTGGTAGACTTTTCCTGATGCAGCCCATTGCTTTGGTCTAAGAGTTTCTTAAATATCACATACTGGTTGATGCTATGTCAATGTGGTACTATGTTGGATTTCTTTTTTTATTTTACCTTCAAAGTGTATCTCAGATTTATCCAATCTGACAACCGTTGATATACAAGTATTTTCATACTTCCTATGTAATAGAACAAACATTGTTGGTGCTGTATCAGTAGACACAATCCCAACATTTAATATAGTTGTGTGTAGAAGAGACACTACTAGGCAAAAACAGACTGTTGCACATACACTGGTTAGGTTCTTGAATCTAACTCATCAGTCACACAGAATGGCAGTTCTACGTTCCATTTTATTTTGAGTATCACCAACTGTCTAGATTTCTTACCCTAAGGCCCACTGCCATGAGACCAGTTTGGTTCCTGACAGTAGCACAATCCTTTACAATACCTCCTTCAGTCCACCCTCGTGTCATTTATCTCCAGTGCCACTCTGTTCTGGTTTTCTTCCCCTTTCCTTCCTGCCTTTGCCACCGCAGTATCAGGACAATTTTGAGTCCGGCCCATCTTGTAAATTCTTTCCCCACAGAATAAAACAAACATATGACGTAGAACAGTGCAAAATAGTTATTGATTTAAAACATTTTAACAATTTTAGTTTATTGATTCTATCTCATTTTATGTCAACCTAAAGTATACCTAATTGTTAAATGAATGGGATCATAAAATAAATAATTATTTTGAAAAATAATTATTTTGTACTTTCATTTTTGGAAATTATGAAATGATTAACGCTTACCTAATCTCTTGTTCCTGTTCCTGGTTTTGCAATTCAGAAGTAAACTCCATTTCATTTTATACATTATCTTTCAAACTAATTAACCTCTGACGTGGTGAGAGAAGTCTATGAAACTCCTTATCTCAATGTTGGCCTAGTTATAAATAATGGTGAGAAGCAGAAGGAACCTCCGTATGTGTTCTCATCAGTGTTCATTGGAATCCTGGATTATTAAGGGGTTCAGTGGCCACTGTGAGCGAGAGGCTGCAGAGAATGCAGGACTCTGGGCTCACCTCAATTAATGTTACCATCACAGTAAATATTAGGCATTAAATACCTATAATATTTTGTAAAAGAAAATAATTGAGAATTACCGATCTAACCTTTACCTTATTTAATAATGAAATACAAAGGCCCAGAATGAAATTCACTTAATCAAGATCCAACATTTATTCTCTTACTTCATAGTTTCCTCCCTTTTTTTTTAAGAGCTACTTTTTAATGGTTATTGGTGTTAGTAGCCTGTACCTATTGAAGTTATACAGAGGCCCAGTTACTATATCTCAGCTCTTACTAATCAAGAGTATGACTTTGACCTGGTCTGAAACCCACATATTCCAGATAGCTACCATTGCTGGCATCTATGTTTGATTTTTTTTCCTAATAGTTATATTTTCTGTCTCTGTTCTAACTCCAAATGTTACAGGGCATTACAGGTCCTCTATTAAGTTTAGAGCAGTAAGTATTTAAAGGAAGCTTTGGATAGGTATCATGAAGGAAGTATCATCCTCTCACTCAGAATATATTTAGGATAGCAATCAAGTAATAACAAATTGAATTGCATGGAGCGAACCATTTGTTTTGTCATCCTTAAATTTCATATGGGGAGTTTAGCATAAACTAATTACTCTTGATGATTATTTGACAGATTGGTTTCAAAGGTTATGGAAAGAGATCATTTGAAGCATTGGGTTGAATAAACAATCACTGTGTTTCTCTAAGAGTCTGATTAATTCTAAATATAAATGTCTTGTTTAGAATGCACTGCACTGGATATATGCAATGTGCATCCTCCCCTTAATGCCAAAAAGCTTCCCAAAACTTTCACCCTTCAAAGCACCATATTGGACTGAGTCTATTATAAGGTTTATAAAGACATTGACTTAAGGACCAATGTCACATAATCTGCATTAATAAATTCACAGATAATTTTTTCTATATTTGTATAAGGTAAATTAACTGACTCTAGTTTTTTTTTTTTCATAATAAACTATAAATAAATAAGATGTTTATTCTTATGTACTTTCCTTCTTGGTGGTTGGAAGTTTAGATTGTAGTTTATTACAAATTAAACCTAAATTAAAATCAGAAACAGTATTGCTAAAGGCCCTTCTGTTTGCAGAGAAAAGTGATGGGGATCATCTAACTATATATAATACTGTAAGAATAAAGATTAAGAGTTCACTTATTTAAAAAAATAATTAGATATTAAGTATACTGCATAAAAGTAATCCATTTTAGTACACATCTTAACATTTTTTTTTACAAAATGTAAACATTACAATCCTATATAATAAAGAAGCAATATGCAAATTAACCCTCACACCCTCACAAGATGGCTGCCTAAAACCAGGTCAGCAGGGGGGTTAGTGAGGGACGACCAAATGACTGAACAAGCAGGCTGCATGGGATGACAAGGCCAGCGGGGGGGGGGCATTTGGGAGTGATTAGGCTGGCATGGGGGCCAGTTAGGGACGGCCAGCCAGCAGTGGGGGAAGTTAGGGGCAATCAGGCTGGCAGAGGGGGGCAGGTGGGCGCAACCAGGATGGAAGGGGGGAAGTAAGAGATGACCAGGCCAGCAGGTGGGGCAGTTAGGGGCAATCAGGCCAAGAGGGGGGGACAGTTAGGGGCGACTAGGCAGGCAGGCAGATGAGTGATTAGGAGCTAGTGGTCCAGGATTGTGAGAGGGATGTCCTACTGCTGGTTTAGGTCTGATCCCCAGGATCGGGCCTAAACCGACAGTCAGACATCCCCCAAGGGGTCCCGGATTGGAGAGGATGCAGGCTGGGCTGAGGGGACCACCCCCCTCCCTGTGCACAAATTTTGTGAACTGGTCTAGTCCATATAATATTTTTAAAAGCACCAGAGTTATCTCTCCCTCCTGCCTTCAATCTGCAGTGCTCTTGGTTTCAATCATACTGAAGTCATGTGGCCCACCTGGACTCAGGAGTACTCTCAAGAGCGCTCTCTCTCTCTTTCCACTGAGCCTTCTTGTGATCCTTCTTCTTCCCCAAAGTGTACAGCATTCCCCATCCCCACCATGATTTCTCCCTTCTCCCGTGTCTTAGAAAATTCGTAATTGTATTTTGTCTCTCTCTTCAATATCACCTTTTCTAGAAAGCCTTCACTGAAAATCCCATCCCAGGCTGGGTTAAGTGTTGCTCCAATGGGCTTTCATAACCTTGTACCATTTACAACCCTCTATTTAATATGCTCATGTTTCTATTTATCTCCTAATTGGTTTAGTTATTATTTACTTGAAGGAAGGAATTGAGTCCTGCCCAGCATTGTATCCTTGGCACCCAGTACAATGCCTGAGTTACAGTGGGATTAATGAATGCTCCTATGCTTGAAATAGAGAAGTGCATGATCTACTTGTTATGCCTATGTACTAATACCCCTTTTACTTGTAATTTCAGGGCCCTTCAGTGTGATTATTGAGTATGATACATCAAATACATGCTGTCATGCAGAATAATTACTAGGGCTGGACCCCTCTTTGATTGAAAACTTCAAAATAAGAGTGTCTGATTTTCAATAACCCAGCTGAATGGGATTACTGTCTGTCTTGCCCTCTCTGACACTTGCTTGAACCTCCATCACAGTCTGCTTTACGATCCCTTGTCATTGATGTCATGTGTCCCTACTCTCTTAACTGAGGCCTTGAAGGCAGGAGTGGGCATTTTTTGTCTTTTATCTTCTCCTCAGTTCCTGACACAGAACTGGCACAGTGACAGCAGAACTGAATACATGATTTGAAAAAGGCCACGCCAATGTCCGGTTTTTGTTTTAATTAGTCTTTTTGAAAAAACTGAGTCCTATGGAGAGTTTGTTGTTGCTGTTGTTCATGTTGTTATGCTGTTGTTTAGTGTTGCTATTTTTAAAATTTGTTTCTGGTTAAAAAAGTAACACAACTCTTTTTAGAAATTTTGAAAAGAAAAATATATCAGAAAGCAGAATGAAATGTATCTCTAAAACTCAGATCAATCACTGTTAGCACTTTTGCACATTTCCATCCAGTCTGTCTTCTTCAACCACAGATGATCTTTTTTTTTTAAATTTCGTTTTATTGCTTAACATATTACAAAGAGTATTACATATGTCTCTTTTATTCCACCTCTTGACATTCCCCCTTATATCATATAAATTATTTTATACTTAGCCTTTTCACTTAATGGAATAGCATACTTTCTGTCATTACAGATTTTTTGACTGCATAATATTCTATCCATGAATTCCCACAGCTTTGAAAATGAGTCACTTAGTGGTGAACATTATTTGTTGAAGATAGTCTATAATTTTTTACAACCATCAGTAATTTCATATCACTTCAATAAATAATTACTGAGGAATTTCTATGTACCAGGTACTGTTTCACATGCTGGAATATAGCAGAGAAGAAACTGACAAAAATCCATGTCCTCATGAAATGTCTATACTAGTTGAAGAGACAAAATATAAGCATGATAAAATAACATATGGGACATTAGAGGAAAATGAGTGCTGAGGGGAAATTAAATAGAGCAGGGAAGTGGAAGAGAAGATGGTCACACATCTAAGTTATGAGGTGGCCACAGAGGTCCTCACTAAGAAAAAGTTTGAGCAAAGATATCAAGTACATGAGGGAATGAAATCATCCGGAAAGGGTGGTGTTGGAGGAGGAGGGAAGACCATTCCAGGGGGAAGCATAAGCTCTTAAGACACTGAGAAAGAGCATGCCTGGTGTGTTTAAGGAGCAGCAAAAAGTCACACTGATTGAGAAGGGAAATAGATAAAATCAGAGACATCCCAGGAGGACCAATCTTTGGGCCCTTCAGGCCATTTAAACTACTTGACTTCTACTCTGAACAAGCTTGGAGCTCACTAGGTTTTGAGCAGCTGGGCAGCATAATGCAAGGAGCGTTTTAAAAGCTCCTTCTGGCTTCTTAGTTAAAATAGACCAGTGATGGCGAACCTTTTGAGCTCGGCGTGTCAGCATTTTGAAAAACCCTCACTTAACTCTGGTGCCGTGTCACATATAGAAATTTTTTGATATTTGCAACCATAGTAAAACAAAGACTTATATTTTTGATATTTATTTTATATATCGAAATGCCATTTAACAAAGAAAAATCAACCAAAAATATGAGTTCACGTGTCACCTCTGACACGCGTGGCATAGGTTCGCCATCACTGAAATAGGCCAAAAAGGGGCAATTCAGAGCCAGGAAGGCCAACTGAGAAGCTACTCCATAAAAGAGGTGAGGGCATAAAAACTTGGGCCTGCGGGTTGCAATGAGGATTAGGAATAGTCAATTTCTGATTTATTAGTAGATAAGATGTGGGATGTAACACAATAAAAGGAGTCAAGGATGGTGTCAGCATTTGTGGCTTGAGCGGCTGGAGGTAAGGCAATTGCATTTAATGAGATGGAGCAGAGTACTAGAGGAGCAGGTTGAGGGTCAAGGCCCTGTCCATTTCCCACATCCTTAGTTCAATATCTAATTGCAGATGTCAATAGGCAGTTAAAAGTACAAATCTGGAATTCAAAGGAAAAGTCCTGACTGGAGATATAAATATGGGTAGCTTTGGCATGGCGACATTTAAAATAGAATATTCTCATGTATAAATCTTTATTCAGATTTTTCACCATTTAAGGAGCAGCAAAGGGGATATTAGATTCTGAGTTTCCTGATTAATTCATATAAGTTATCTTCCAAAAAAACTGTGACAATTTAAGCTTTCTGCTTGCATTTCATTTTGCATCTTTGGATATGTTAGTTTAAAGGACTACATTCATATATGTTTTTGTACCATTATTTTGCAATAAATTTTAAAAATATATATTTAATATATCACATGCCTAGGTTTCGGCCTCCATCCCAGCTGGGGTGTGCAGCAGGCTTTCTATTTTTCTCTCCTACTCATCATTGGTGTTTCTCTCTCTCCCTCTCCTTTCTTCTCTGAAATCAATAAAAATATTTTTTTAAAAATAAAAGTAAAGAATTACTGCCCTGACAACTCTAAATGCTGGTGAGGATGTGGAGCAGTAGGAACTCTCATTCATGGCCAATGAGAATAATAATGGTAAAGCCACTTGGAAAAGTTGAGTGATTTCTTACAAAATTAACCATACCCTTACCATACCATCCAGCGATTGTGATCCTTGGTATTTACCCAAAGGAGTTGAAAACTCATGTCCACACAGAAACCTGCACTTCAGTGTTCAATGACATTTTAGTCATCACTGCTGAGATTTAGGAGCAGCCAGGGTGCTACAGATGGGAAGTTTATGGCCCTTTCCAATCCTCATGTTGAAATCTAATCCCCATGGTGATGGTATTAGGAGGTAGGGCCGTTGGGAAGTGGTTAGGTCTTACCTGCAGAGCCTTCATAAATGAGACTAATTATCTTATAAAGAGAACTCCAGAGTGGGCTCTTGCTTCTTCTTCCAAAGAGATGGCCATGTATGAACCAGGAAACAGATCCTCGCCAGACACTGAATCTGTTTATGCCTTGGTCTTGGACTTCCCAACCTCCAGAGCTATGAAAAATAGATTTTGTTGTGCATAGGTCTCCTAGTCTATGGTATTCTGTTGTAGCAGCTTGAAGGAATTAAGACAATAGGTAGAATAGATAAACTGTGGTATATTCAGGCAATGGAATATTATTCAGCACTAAAAAGAAGTGAATTATCAAGCCATCAAAAGATATAAAGGAAGCAAATGTATATCACTAAGCAAAATAAGCCAGTTGAAAAGGCTACATGCTGTGTGTTGTAACTACGTACTATTCTGGAGAAGACAACATGATGGAGATAATAAAAAGATCAGATCAGTGGTTCCCAGGGGTTGAGAATGAAGAGAGATGAGTGAGCTAAACAGAGAGGATGGGGGGCTGGGGGGGCGCAGTTAAACTATTTGTCTGATACTATAATTGTGGAAATATGTCATTATGTATTTGTCCAAACCCAGAAAATATACAACACTGAGAGTGAAACATAATGTAAACTATAGACTTTGGGTGATAATAACCTGTCAATGTAAGTTTGTCAATTGTAAGAAATGTACCACTCTAGTGGAGAACATTAATGTGGGAAGCTATGCATGTATTAAGGGCCAGCACTCTATGGGAAATCTGTGTACTTTCTGTTCAATTTTGCTGTAACTTAAAACTGCTCTATAAAATAAAGATTTTAAAAAAACACAATTAATGGCTGAGATCACTTACTTTTGCTGCTGAATTTTATCCATATGTCCCTCAAAACAGAAAGTTTTAACTAGAGGATTTCCATGTTTTCCTTCCTAACCCAATATTCTGTGGTTCTAAAGTCAGGATAAAACTAGGTCATGATTAGAGAAAAGTTAGAACCCACATCACAAACAAGACTGATAAAGCAAGGATCAACTGTAACGAAGCCGTTCTTCCATGCAGTCCATGTGGTTGTCTGGAAAATGGCAGGGTCCACTTCTTAACCCTGTAACTTACAGGGAAAAGAGGATTTTTGAATATGTCATTCAGTTAAGGACCTTAATCTGGGGGAATGTTCCTGGATTATCTAGATGGGCCTATGTCATCACATAGTCCATTTAAGTAAAGAACATTTCTAGCAAGGGGTCAGAGAAAAAGACTGACCTATATTCCTCTAGGTCAGAGAGATGCTATGGTGCTGTGTTTGAAGATGGGGGGAAAGGCTAAAAGCTAACGTATGTGAGTGGCTTCTAGAAGCAGAAAAAGTCAAGAAAATAGACTCTTTCCTGGATCCTCCAGGAAGGAAACAGCTCTGCCAACAACTTGAGTTTAGACCACTGAGACCCCTTGTCAAGCTTCTGATACATAGAATAGTAAGATAACAAGTTTATGTTGTCTTAAACCACAAAGTGTGGCAATTTGTTAAAGCAGCCATAGAAATAAGTAAAAAAAAAAAAAAGGAACAAATGTGTTTTCTCTTTTAGAATAAAAGAAATTATAATTTCATAGCATTTATGTTAGATTGTGAATAAATATCTGCTATTTTTCATCATTTTTGGAATTTCATAAAGCTTTACAAATATTGCTGTCATTTATCAAAGATCCAGTACTGAGTCCCAGGCAAGAGATATTATGATTAATGCCCATGACTGACCTTCTTTAGCTATGATAAATATAATGTTACTTACCAATGTCACACAGAACCTTAAATAATATGTTAAATGATTTAATGTCCCCACTTTGCTGACTGGAGAAAACATCACTAATAATCATCTGTTCACAAGACTTTGGTATTTTTAAAAGATGTCAAAAGTACCTACTTTACCTAATATTTCAGCCTTTTATGCTTTTATTATTCAGCTTCATTATTCCAGCATATGACAGTTCCCTCAATTCTTCTACGCTGTTTGCAACACTCTTAAATCCAGGGAAGAATCGACTGTATCAAAAGATGCCACTGTCTGGTTTGAGTTTTCCTTTTAATAAGGCTCAACTATCCCCACAGAAAACACAGGTAAAATTTATTTAAACATAGATGTATAAAGCTTAAATTTATGACATGCACCTGAGTTTTAAGATAATAAAACCTTTAAATACAAAACATTCAGTAAATATAGAAAATTTGCAATTGTCCTACATTACTTACACTTTGTTTTTTTTAAAAAAAAAAATGCAGTACTGGTTTTAAATAAAGAACTGCTTTGAAAAATTAAGTTAAACAACTCCAATTAATGAAATGGATGTCTCTCTCATAGCCTCTCTCCGTTGTCTTTTGAAGAGCATACTTCCAAAGTATATGCCTTCATCATTAGAAAATCCATTCCCACCTGGCAAAGATAACTGAATGTCCATGTGGAATCTTAAAGGGAGAGATGAATTTGGCTTTTCCACTGCTTTTTTAAAAGCCTGCCTCCCTGGAGACAACTCCAGGCAGAAATAGACAGAGATTCTTCATATCTGCTTCCCAAGGGCCTTTCCTTCAGGTCACAAACATGAGCTGTCTCCTTTGTTTTTGGTGTTTGCATTTTCTGGGCTTCTCATATTGGCGAGATGATTTTTACATTCCCCAGATGAGAGTTATTGATCTTACCAGGCAACAGTTTAAATTACCAGGCGAACCAAAACAAGTTTCCCAAGTAAGGCCAAAGAAACACATGGTTTTATTGGTTTTTGGAAACTACTTCAGGTAGAAACAGCTGGTCAGCTTTTTACTATAAACCATAAATAAACAAATAATACCATCTTTCGTTTGTTAAAATCAATCTCAAAGAACAACATTTAATTTCTCTCTAGAGGTTCTTGATCATTTGAAGTTTAAATGGTCAAGAACCTCTAGAGAGTTCTCAACCTGTGGGTCGCAACCCCTTTGGGGGTCGAAGGCCCCTTCACAGGGGTCACCTAAGACCATCCTGCCTATCAGATATTTACATTACGATTCATAACAGTAGCAAAATTACAGTTATGAAGTAGAAACGAAAATAATTTTATTGTTGGGGGTCACAACATGAGGAACTGTATTTAAAGGGCCAGAAGGTGGAGAACCATTGAAGGCTATAGCATGAAGGGGATGCATATTATAAACATAAGTAGTTGGTAGAACTGGAAGACTGAAAATCGAGAGGATGCTAAGTCCAAATAAATCTTTATAACTTTTATATATAATACTGAAATTTGGGGGGCCAGGGTGGTACCAAAATACGTGTATATTACACTAATAACTTTTAAAGTTAAATTTTATTGGGCATAACAATGATAATAATGCAGATTTCAACAGACATTGCTACACTACACACAGATTTTGAATTAATAAAATATCACTATAATAGTTAACATTCATTATTCATTTTATATAATTAATAATTTAGAAACTTAATGTTGATTTTTATAGCATTTATTCTCAGCACATTATGCCATCTAATGAGACAGCTAAGGACAGGAACTTCAAAAGAATACTACCTGGGCTGAAATCCTACATCTGCTCTATAATCTTGGGTAAATTATTCAATCAATTATTGGATGCAAATACTGAGTCTATATTTAATGTTGACTGATCATGGAAAACCACCCTACCTTCTCTAGACCTTGGTTTTCTCATCTACAAAAGAAGGGTAATAATACTATTTGGTAGTGTTCAAAGAAATAAATGAGACAATCATATAAATATTTTAATAGAACACTTATCACAAAGTAAATGATTAGTGAATATTATAAATATATATATAATGAACTATGATGATAAAATTAATGTAATGTCTGGTATCCTCTAGGAGGCTATTGTCTGATGATAGGCATACACGTTTAAGAAATAACAGTTAAAGGCAACCCATTGTATGGAGTCCCATCTAACAATGGTTTGTGATATCTAGCACTCCCTCTTAAGCTTTATGCAGGGTTCTTGAACCAATACCCTATAGGTGGGAATGATATGTGTGTGTTCTCATTCTCATAGGATCTCCTCCCTCAACTTGTGGATGGTGCAGCAGGATCCCAAATTGTGCCCTCAGGCTAATCATTGTGCAGATCTAATTAGCGGTCAGTGCTATTTCCATTTTTAACCATTATTTAATCAAAAAGAATGAATCATAATGAAGCCCTGGAGATTATAAGACATAATGCTTCTATCTCTGCATAGACCAGTGGTTCTCAACCTTCCTAATGCTGCAACCCTTTAATACAGTTCCTCATGTTGTGGTGACCCCCAATTTCATTGTTACAAATTGAACATAATTAAAGCATAGTGATTAATCACAAAAGCAATATGTGATTATATATGTGTTTTCCAATCGTCTTAGGTGACCCCTGTGAAAGGGTCATTTGACCCCCAAAGGGGTCGCGACCCACAGGTTGAAAACCACTGGCATAGACCATACTGCCATGACATTAATTCTTTATTTTCCTACAAATTTATCTCGTTAATTAAAGGCCATTGTCATCTCCTCATTAACTTTTGGCATGAGTATATATCACTGGCCTTTGAAGATACCTGATACACACCAACCAAGTTTTGAATCCCTTTCCTGTCATTCAGTGCATATTCTGTCCTGCTTTATCAATCATTTAAGAAATATTTGCACATTTCCCTGGTGAAAGACACTAATTTAAGTATCATGGCATAAGAAGTTTCCAAACATGTGCTTTTTGTCCTCTTGAAGCTTATAGTCTATTTTGAAATTAATGTTAAAATTACTGTGACAATGAAAACACAACAATACAAAATCAATGAGACACAGTGAAAGCAGTCTTGACAGAGAAGTTCATAACTCTGCAGGCCTATCTCAAAGAACAAGAAAAGATGGTAATAAATTACCTAACCCTACAACTCAAAGAGTTAGAAAGAGAGCAATAAGAAAAGCCCAGCATAAGCAGAAAGAAGAAAATAAAGATTAGAGAGGAGATAAATGACATAGAGACAAAAAAAATACAAAAAATCCACAAAACCAAGAGCTGGTTCTTTGAAAGGATAAACAAGATTGATGAACCTCTAAGCGAGGCTCACCAAGAAGCAAAAGAGAGAGGACCCAAATAAACAAAATCAGAAATGAAAGAGGTGAAGTAACAACCGATCCCACAGAAATACAAACGATTATGAAAAAATACTATGAACAACTCCATTCCTACAAATGGACAACCTAGATGAAATGGACATATTCTTAGAAAAAATTACAAGCTCCCAAAACTCAATCAAGAAGAATACAAAAACCTGAATAGGCCGATAACTACCAAAGAAATTGAAGCAGTGATCAAAAATCTTCCAGCAAACAAAAGGCCTTGTCTGGATAGCTTTACAGGGGGATTCTACCAAGCAGTCAGAGAACTAAAACCTATCCTCCTCAGACTATTTCAAAAAATTCAAGAGGAAGGCACACTTCCAAGCTCATTCTATGAAGCCAGCATTACCCTAATTCCAAAACCAGATAAAGACACCACAACAAAAGAGAACTACAGGCCAATATCCTTGATGAACATAGCTGCTAAAATCCTCAACAAAATTCTAGCAAATCTAATTCAGCATTACATTAGAAATGTAATGACCAAGTGGGATTTATTCCGGGGATGCAAGAATGGTACACTATCTGCAAATCAATAAATGTGATACATCACATAAACAAACTGAGAGACAAAAATCTCATAATTATATCAATCTATTCAGAAAAAGCATTTGACAAAATTCAACACCCTTTCTTGATAAAAAATCTCATCAAAGTGGGAATAGGGATCATACTGCAACATAATAAAAACCTTATAAGACAAACCTACAGCCAACATAATACTCAATGGCAAAAACTAAACTCATTTCCCCTAAGACTATTCTGTGGAGTGTGCAAGGGAATGAGGAAGAGGGGAGGTGAGAAACAAAAAAATAGTCAGAATCCCTTACTTGGAGAAAGTTATTAATAAAGCAAAAGAGTTAACAACTGGACAGCCCTAACTGGTTTGGCTCAGTGGATAAAAAGTCATCCTGAAGACTGAAGGATCCCTCCCATGTTCGATTTCAGTCAAGGGCATGTACCTTGGTCGCAGGCTCGATCCCCAATAGGGGACGTGCAGGAGGCAGCTGATCGATGTTTCTCTCTCATCGATGTTTCTAACTCTATGTCTCACTGTCTCTCTCCCTTCCTCTCTGTAAAAAATCAATAAAATATATTTTTTTTAAAAAAAGAAAATGAAACTAGACCACCAATTCACACCACACACAAAAATAAACTCAAAATGGATAAAGGACTTAAATGTAAGATTGGAAACCATAAAAAATTTAGAAGCCATAGGCAGCAAAATAGCAGACATTTGTCATAGCAATATCTTTACTGATTCAGCTCCTAGGGCAATGGAAACTAAAGAGAAAATAAACAAATGGGACTACATCAAAATAAAAAGCTTCTGCACAACAAAAGAAACCATCAACAAAACAACAAAAAAGCCGACTGCAGGGAGAACATATTTGCCAATGTTATTTCCGATA
>NW_006283588.1:1995927-1999387 GCF_000327345.1 Myotis davidii
ATGTATGAAAACATGCTCAAAGTCACTAATCAACTGAGATGCAAATCAAAACAACAATGAGGTACCATCTCGCACCTGTCAGAATGGCTATCATCAACAAATCAACAAACAAGTGCTGGAGAATATATGGAGAAAAAGGAATCCTCATGCACTGCTGGTGGGAATGCAGACTGGTGCAGCCACTATGAAAAAGAGTATGGAGTTTCCTGAAAAAAATTAAAAATGAAACTTCCATTTGACCCAGTAATCCCCCTTCTAGGAATATATCCTATGAAATCAGAAATAACAAACAGAAAGGATATATGCACCCCTATGTTCATAGCAGCACAATTTACTATAGCTAAGATTTGGAAACAGCCGAAATGCCCATCAGCAGATGAATGGATTAGAAAACTGTGGTACATCTACACAATAGAATACTACACTGCTGTAAAAAAGGAAGGAATTCTTACCATTTGCAACAGCATGGATGGAACTGGAGAGCATTATGCTAAGTGAAATAAGCTAGTCAATGAAAGAAAAATACCACATGATCTGACTCATTTATGGATAATAAAGACCATTATAAACTGATGAACAAAAGTAGATACAGAGGCAGAGCAGTATCAAACAGACTGTCAAACTACAGCGGGAAGGCTGGGGAGGGTTGGAGGGGGGAGGTAAGAGATCAACCAAAGGACTTGTATGCATGCATTTAAGCATAACCAATGGACGCAAGATACTGGGGGGTAGGGGAGGCCACGGGAAAGGTTAATGGGGATAAAAAAGGAGACATATGTACTATTCTTAGTAATACTTTAAGGAATAAAATAAAAATTTTTCAAGAAGATAAAATTACTTAATCAGACTTGTGATTAAGTATAAAGAACATATATGCTTAGGGTGCATGACTAGGTCACCTACCCAGAAAAGTACTTTATGAGGAAGTAACTTTTAAGATGAATTTAAAAGAAGAGAAGAAATGATTCAGACAAAGAGGATGGGAAAGGACTGTCTGTGCAATGGGCAGAGCCTGGGTCAAAGTTCTGTATGTAACAAAGGAAACAACAGTGAGCTCGCAGCAGAACCTCAGAAAGCAACAAGAGATGTGGTGTAAGAAAGGCTAGGGAGGTTTGGAGGGGAGGGTTTGCATAGGCAAGTAGGAAATCAGCTAAGGATTTCTCACTTTATTCCAGAATCAATGAGAAGCTATTAAACGGGGGAGTAATATGGAGATGTCTGTGTTCTTAAAACATTCTTTTGGTCTCACTGTGAAGAACAGATTGGGAAAAGCAGTAATAATTTGAAAGATGATTATTGGAATTGAATGACAGGAGTTGAAATAATAGAATTTGAGAAATAAGTATGAGTAGAACCAGAAGGATTTGATAATGAATTATATATAAAAGGTGAGAAAGTCACGTTTAAGACTAACTCCCTGGTGTCTGGTTTTAAAGGATGAAGAGGCGTGCCAATATGCAAAATAGAGAATACTTGCTGGGGACTATATTTAGATACATAAACGAATAATTCAACAAATGACACCGTCTGTTGAAGTGTCTGTGTCATAGGCTTCCAATTGAAGATGTTGTGTGGGAAGTTATTAAATAATTGAGCCTGGAGTTGAGAGATGAAATTTTTTCTGGGAAAATCACCTTGGGAGATTTTGGTTATCAGTAAATAAATCCAGGAGAATGGAGAGAATGTAGAGTAAGAGAAGAGGGTTGCCAAAATAATTGGGTCTATTTGAGTAGAAGACTTTTTTTTACCATATTCAATTCTAGTTATTTTTAAAAAGAGAAGCCATTTTACTTAACAGGAAATTGTAATTGGGTTCCTGGAGTGAAGGTTACTGACATAAAGCTGCCTTAATAATAATTTATCAGAAATCCTCACATGATGCCACCCAGTTGTAATGAAAGAATGCATTAGACGTTGTGGGTTAAAATGCTTGGAAAAATCTCATAACCATCACATTAACTCGCTGGTTAAGTACTTCCTGCTGCAGTCCTCCCTTTCCTCCTCCCACTCTGCCTTCCTGCATCCATCCATGGGATATTTATATAACAACTATTATACTTTGAAGTTATAAAAAATGAATAAAGGGTTTCCTGCCCTTAAAGATTTTATAGTCTAGTTAAAAGAGATTTAAACATTTCTCAAAAAGGAGCAAAGAATATAGCTTAAAGAAGGCTCTAGAAATATTAATCTTTGAAAGTGCATAGCCATTTCCTCAACAGACAAGGGCGGTGCACTAGACAGGCCAGAGTAAGCCTGTGATCGATACTCCTGAAGAGATAGCAGCTATGTGTTCTGAGGGTCCCTGCTATAAATGTATGCTAGGGACAGTATCTGATCCAGACAACATACTGGGTTATGACACAATCACATTTGTTTTTCACCTGGGAGGTTGAATAGAAAAAGAAAAGTGTGTGTGTGTGTGTGTGTGTGTGTGTGTGGTGGGGCGGCGGGGGAGGGGGGGCGTGCAACAGCTATACCGCTGATAACTCAGAATGAGGAAAGGAAGAGAGAAGGGAGAAAGAAAAAGGAGAAAGGGGAGAAGGGGAGACAGGGAGGAAGGAAAGGAAAGGAAAGGACGAAGAAGAGAAAAAGGGTGTTCAGAGAAAGGGAAATGTTTAAGCACTGCAACAAGACCAAAGTGCTAAAGGGGTAGTGGTACTCTGTATGTGGTTATAATGGCTCAGGGTGACTTTGGGTGAACATGTATAACATAGGGTGGTATCTCCCTCATTTCCTGACAGAAGACCCTTCAGGCTTTTCATTAGTTACTCTCTGAAGTTGGATATTTTATAAGTACCATAAACTCTTCCAAGCTATCAGAAAAAATTTAAAACCTTTTTCATAAAAATTTTATCAGTATAAATATATATTTGACTCTAGGTAATAGCTTTTAAAAAAAGCAAAAATAAAATCACTAATAGTTATATTTACTGAGCACATCTTAGAGGAAATAAGTCCTGAACAGAAAGTAAAATTTTAAAATCAAATTATTTACTTTATATAATTAATGATTTAATAAATTTCCAACAGTTCTAGTTTCTACCATGTCTTCATTTATCTGGTGAGTGACTGATAGTATAGCCCACAACACTGGGCAAGAAGCTTGTACCTGGTTATGAAATTCAGCAGTCTGTACAGCATAGAAACCAAGCAATCAAAAACAGCACACTAACAGTAAAAGGGCTCTAGCTCTTGAACAACCAACTATATTACTATGTACTGACTAAATGGCAGCCCTGATTATACCTATCAGCCCTTATATAAAAAACTAGAGGCCTGGTGCACAAAAATTTGTGCACTCAGAGGGGTCCCTCAGCCCGGCCTGTGCCCTCTCGCAGTCTGGGACCCCTCGGGGGATATCCACCTGCTGGCTTAGGCCTGCTCTCCAGGGCATTGGGCCTAAGCTGGCAATCAGACATCCCTCTGGCAGCCTGAGAGCCCTCGGGGGAAGCTCCTTGAG
>NW_006283588.1:1999564-2001801 GCF_000327345.1 Myotis davidii
GCCATTTTCAGGCTGGTCAAACCCCCCAGTGACCCAAGCTCCCAGCCTCTCCTTTTGTTCTTTTTTTCTTTTTTTCTGGGATTTATCTTCTATAATTGAAACTTTGTAGCCTTGAGCAGAGGCCAGGGCCAGCTGGAAGCAGGTATCTGGGATTTATTTATCTTCTATAATTGAAACTTTGTAGCCTTTAGCGGAGACAAGGACCAGCCAGGGCAGGCGGGAAGCATGGCTTCCTCCATTGCTAGGGGCAACCCAAGCCTCCTGTTCACTCCAGCTCTGTGGCTGCTGCCATCTTAGTTGGGTTAATTTGCATACTTGCTCCTGATTGGCTGGTGGGAATGGCTTGTGGGCATGGCTTGGAGTATAGCAGAGGGATGATTAATTTGCGTGTTTCTCTTTTATTATATAGGATGAGTGTAATTATCAATGCTGGAATCAATGAACGCCTGTCAACTTAGGCTGAATATTAGGTTTGATTTCAGTTTAGACATCAGCAAAATTCATACTGAATTTCATTTTGAAATTACAATAGGAGATCTGAAAGATATTTTATCACTAGAGGCCTGGTGTATGAAATTTGTGCACTTGGGGGTAGGGGGGCGAGTCCCCACTGCTGCTGCTCTCACCAACCGTGAGCCTGGCTCAGAGATTCTGGCTGAGCAGTGCTCCCCCTGTGGGAGCGCACTGACCACCAGGGGGCTGCTCCTGCATTGAGCGTCTGCCCCCTTGTGGTTAATGTGTGTCATAGTGACCAGTTGTTCTGCCATTTGTTCGATTTGCATACTAGCCTTTTATTATATAGGACTGAAATCAAATGAAGACAAAGTGCAATTGAATTCACTTAATATTCAGGAATATCACTATTATCTATATTTCCAAAGATGGCGTGGTGATAATTCAGAATCTGTTAAAAGAATACATACTTGTCATATTGAGACATTGTAGGAATGTTAAAAATTAAAATCTTTTTTATTAATTTGTACTCTCTGATTTATAAGATTTAAACTCTGAATTAACAGTCTTATTTATTAAATATGATTTTTTCCTGTGAACTGTTTAATTCTAATTAACTCAGGCTTTGAGAGTTGATAATCAAATTTACTAATACCAAGATTTTAAAATACTGTATAGTTTATGTGGTGAAAGAATGCTTACTCAAAGGAAGAATTTCAATTTCTGTCACTCCCAAACTTAGCATAATCCCTGCATAAATATTAGTGCAATTATAAATATGGACAATAAAATATTGGATGCAATTACAACTTCTAATAGGGAGACTCTGATATCATCCTAATGAATCCTAAATTAGATAAGCATACTTAAGAAACAATTCGCCAATAAAATTCTCCTATGATGACTGACTGGTGGCAGTAGTTTTATAATTACTTGAATGAATAAAAAGGAACCTGTCCATTATCCACGGGTGTTCCTCACAAACATGTCTAATGAGCCATCACACACAAGGTCATTAGTTAATTTGAGCCTGAATATTTTCCTATGGTTATAAGAACATTAAGAATAAAATTTAGGGATATAAGTTTTTTCTGTTACAGTAGAGCATTTTTAGTAATTACTAAAAGTTTATCTGGTTACAGATGAAAAAAATACTAAGTCAACATTTTTATTTAATGGAGTTTGTATACATGCATAGTGGGAAAAAAAGACTACAGTTATTTGGAAAATAAATGAATAAAACTGTGCCAAGCAATGTACCAGACATGTACAAATGACACTTATTAAACATATTGTACAAATAAGAGATAATATATTTTTTTCTTTTTTCCATGTGCAGAAAATGTCACATTAATGCAAACCGACTGTGCATAAAAGGATTCTTCATCTAAAGTGAAAATAAGGCATGAAACAAATCATGTGAAAATGATCCTGTTTATAACTCATAGAAGCAATAAATGATGAAAAGTTCTTTGGATGGGGAAAATCACCCATTAAATCAATAATCATGATTAAGAACTCTTACCATTCACAACAGCATGGATGGACCTGGAGAGCATTATGCTAAGTGAAATAAGCCAGTCAGAGAAAGATAAATATCACATGATCTCACTCATTTGTGGAATATAATGAACACCATAAACTGATGAACAAAAATAGATCCAGAGACATAGAAGCATCAAACAGACCATCAAAACTCAGAGGGAAGGCTGGGGAGTATGGAAGGGTGCCAGGAGCCAGTCCAAGGTCACCTCTCTGAGAAAGGTTGTTTCCCCAGGTAGGGA
>NW_006283588.1:2002050-2008066 GCF_000327345.1 Myotis davidii
AGAACTTCGCTAGAGATCCTGCCTAGGCTGCTGATCAACTGAACGCTGTCTCCGTGTCATTCCTTCTTCGCCGACTCCGTCCACACCTTTGGGGACCCCTGGACCTGCTGGGGCTGGACCCCAGCAGAAGGGAGTGGGGGTAAGAGATCAATCAAAGGACTTGTATGCATGCATATAAGCATAACTAAATGGATACAGATTGTAGGGGGTTGAAGGCAAGTGCTGAGTCGTGGGAGTGGCCGGAGAGAGGTCAATGGGGGAAAAAGGAGATTTATATAATACTTTAAACAATAAAGAATTTTTTAAAGTTGAAGAAAACATACTCTCAATGATAAAATATAATAATCATGATTAATCATTTTAATATCTAAATCATAAATACTGACAGAAAGAAGCACCTTATTTATATTAAACTAGAGGCCCGTTGTACAAAATTTGTCCATGGGTAGGGTCCCTAGGCCTGGCCAGAGATCAGGGCCAATCAGGTGCCCTGCTTCCCTGCCTCCCCCACTCCTCCTTCCCTTGCCACCCGTGCACCACCACCACTGGTCCCCCCCCCCACCTCCCCGCCTTCTCAGCTTCTCCTTCCCTTGCTTCCTCAGCACCCGGCCACCGCTGGTCACCCATGTTCCACACCACCACCATGTGGTCAGCGCATGTCATAGCAAGCGATTGAACTCCTGTTGTCCTGGTCGAACTCCTGAGGGGACACTTTGCACCAAATATATATATTTTCCCCTAGGGGCCCAGTGCATGAAGATTCGTGCAGGGGAGGCGTGTTGTGGGGGTCTCTCAGCCCGACCTGCACCCTCTCCAATCCGGGAGTTTCTGTCTGTCTTTGCAATCATATGAACGAATTGTCTGAGACCCCCAATCCTGTTTGGTTTGTTGCTCACAGAATAATAGAGGCATTTTTTTTTTCTTTGCTTCATTGGTGGAGATTTCCCAGAAGTTTTAGGATATCTTCCCTTTAATTTTTCCTAGACACTGTGATTTTACTTATGTCTCTCATCTTTGCTTTCCCTCCATCACCCACTGCAACAGTAACTTGCTCCAGGCTCAGTTTGCTCTGTCTAGTGTCTAGGAGATCCGTCTGCCACCAGAACTACGATTCCCAGCAGTCTTGGTGCTCCCCGTGCTGGGAGTGACCAAGGGAGCCACGTCCCCCCAAGGTGCCAGCTCTCCCATTTCTGCTCTCCGCCTGGTGCCTGTGAATGCAAATTAGCCCACCATCTTTGTCAGGTTAATTTGCAAATTCACCCTGATTGGCTGGTGAGCATAGCAAAGGGATGGTCAATTTACATGTTTCTCTTTTACTATATAGGATATATATATTATTTTGCTCAGTAAATGCATAGGATAACACTTGGTGAATATGTTTCATTCAGTCCACAGTTCTATTAGGGAAGGATAAAATCTCACAAAAGCCAGAGCTTCATTGTGGAGGATTTATTCTGAATCTTCATACTCAGCGCCCTTTCCAATCACCACCTGCGCCTGTTCCATATCCGCTGTTTGGTCTCCTGGTCTTCTACTTGTTTCTCATCTATTTTAGTCCTTGCTTCCATGGCTGGACTCCTCTCTCCTAACGAATATTGCTTGACTATTTCCAAGCATTTTGACTTTTGTGACAGGGTTGTGGGGTTCCCTAGCTTAAGATGACTTCTCTGTCAACTCTGAAGATCATATCAAAGAATCCCCTAGACCTGAGTTTTCCTTGCCTGGAGGATCAAGTGTCAGACACCAGCTTTGGAAGTCCATGACCTAAATATAAATATAAAGTCTGCTTTCTCCTCATGGCCTCTTTTCTGATATGGACATTCTTACTAGTACACTATCCCTCTGACAAAGTTCACCAAAAAAGGAAGCCCCTCTTGGGTTTGGTGAATGAATGCCTTTGTATGTTGCACATGCATTCTTCTTCAGACTGCTGTCTACTGCAATCTGGCTCCTGACTTGTTTTGACACTGAATTTGATCAAGATAGATATAAGTATCACAAAACAGACATCTGAGTTACTTTGTCTTTACAACCCTTATGCATAGGTAAATATTCTCATTTACTTGTAAGATCAGTTACCTTAATCAGCAGTACATGCTCCATGGTGGTATGGCTGGCATTTTCTCAACAAAAGTCCAAACAATACATTAACATAATGAATGTTAGTTGGTTTTTTATTGGCTAAAATAGTGATATTTAAAACACATGAACTGGCCATAATATGTTCAAAGCATTTCTTCTCTTGCTTAAACAGGATCTAAATAGCTCTTGAGCCCCTCATGTTTGCTCTTCAGATGGTGCCAAGCCTGGATTTCAAAAGTGCCTTATATCCATCTAGGAAGGCAGAGGGGTCTGGGTTCCTTATCTCCACAGTAGGTTTAATTGAACTGTCAATAGACTATTATAGCATTTGCTTCATTTCTCCTTTTATGTACTATGTGTTCAGAGCACCTGAAGGACAGAAAGCTGAGATTTCACTAAGCAACGGATTTTCATTAAGCAAAATGTTCTCGTGACTAATTGCAAGTAAAGGATAGAATGTATCCATAATTCTTTCTAAGATTTGCCATCATATCTCAAGTGATGTAGTAGCAGAGAAAACTTATGACCATCTCTAACCATTGATGGATACCTGTAATTGCTTAAAAACACACCAATAATTGTGCATGATACATTGGCTTAGGTTCACAAAATATAAATCTTAAAATCCTGATATCACAGAGAAAGGAAATGCCAAGGGGATAACTATTAAGGTGTTCCTTAAGTATTTGAGTAAATTTCTTGATAGATAGATAGTAAGAGAGATGATGATAGATAGATAGATAGATAGATAGATAGATAGATAGATAGATGATAGATATAGATAGAGATGGTATTAACCATTGGGTTGGATAAAAATTAGAAAAGTGGCAAGCAATTTTAGAAAAGAGGATACTGTACTGACAGCTAGTATGGGAGCTATTGTAGCCTCTAATAGTGATATATAATGCCAGTGGGGGACGTTATATCACAGACCAAGCATGAGTGGTTATTTCATCCATGCAATTATTCAAAAATATTAGAAAAAAGAAGGTGCATTCCTAGTCTTAAGTAAAAGTGACAAGACTTGAAATATAAGGAATAGGCAGATATGTAGGCAAGAGAAACTGTAGAAAGTATTTACATTAAAGGGGTGAAAACATACTCTATAGTGATGTTCTTTCTTTTATTAATAATTTTTATACCAGGATATTCCAGACCATTCATTCCATAGTATTAGATGAATAGAATGGCCATTTTGGAGGCTGGAACAATTGAAAAAGTCAATTACAGGGAATAATTTATTAATTTTAAGCACAAATAGTCATATTTTTTTCTCAATTTCTAACCTTAGTCACTTAGAATGTTTTATAAAATGTATTTATCTTAGAATAGATTCAGATGTACTTAAGGGGAAAAAAAATGCTGCATGAATTGCTGCCTTTATCCCTTTTTTGCCAAATTCTTACCCTGACCTTATTTCTTTGGGAAAATTGTCATTTATACCAAAAATATTACTAGATTACCAGTGTTTCTGTGCTCGGAAGCAATGGTGTTTTCAGGGAAAATGCTCCTGATTTGTCTGTCCCTTTCAGTCTGCCCTGAAAACAACATTACTTCCAAGTACAGAAACACTAGTAATCTAGTTATGTTTTGGTATAAATGACAATGGTATTCCTAAATATCTTAATCCTTTTAAAAATAAATTAGACATGGTTCAAAATGCCATGCAAAACATCTCATTATCAAATAATACACATGCTTCCCCTTTCTGTGAACTGGAAACACAATTTTACTTTTTATTCTAAACTCATTATAAAATAATTTCAGCAAAAAAGTTAAGAATTCTCTGTAAAATTGCTTATTTCATTTCAAAATAAAATTCTTGATGAAATCTTAACTCAGTCAATAGCACAATTTGTTTTTTTAAAGAGATTCTATCCTCAATATATTTAATTCATATAAAGCTGCATATTTAATTAAATTATATTTTATATTTATATAGAATTAGGTATTCTATGTTATTCTTCTAAGGCTGCAGGATTTTGCATTATTTTACTCAATATCAATACCTTCTGGTTTTAAATATATCTTTTGTAATTTAAATCCTTTGTGCTTTTTCATCGAATGTTTTTCTTCCTTAGATAACTATTCTTTTCATTTTAACCTTCCTTCTCGTATTTCTTTCTCAAAGAAGTTTATTTTATCATTACTAATACATGTTCATTATATAAATGTGTCTTGCATAAATGTAATAATTAAATCATGAAAATAACATAAGAAAATAGGAGACAATATCCTTGTGACCTTATGAATTAGAAAACATTTCCTAATACTAGTTCTACTCCTAGCCCTAAGTCACTAATTATAAAGAGAGAAGTTGATGAATTTTATTTCTTCAAAACTAAATATTTGTTTTATCAAGTAATGCCATCATAGACAAAGTTAATAAATAAGAATTTAGCCCTAACCGGTTTGACTCAGAGGATAGAGCATCGGCCTGGGGACTGAAGGGTCCCAGGTTCGATTCCAGTCAAAGGCATGTACCTTGGTTGTGGGCACATCCCCAGTAGGAGGCGTGCAAGAGGCAGCTGATCGATGTTTCTCGCTCATCAATGTTTCTAACTCTCTATCCCTCTCCCTTCCTCTCTGTAAAAAAATCAATAAAATATATATTAAAAAATAAAAATAAATAAATAAGAATTTACTAACTTGAATAGCCCAGTTACTTCTTTAATGATTAAAAAAATAAATAAAAGAGCTGGAATCTACACAGGAAAACTGTCAAAGTTATAAAAAGGAAATCTACATAAAGGAACAACTTATTAAGATGATCATGGTTAATGATAAAGAAATGTTCTACCTCATTAATAGGTTAAGTATTAAAAATGTAAAATGACATAACACTTAAATTCTAGATAGAAAGGGGGACTGAGAACCCTCATCCACTGCCAATTGTCATTGAAACTGGAACAGCCAGTTTGTAACACAATCTCTAGTATTTGGTGAAAATGAACATGTGTATAACCTATTACCCAGACATTTATCAATATGCTCCAGAGATGCCACACACAGTGTTACTCATGGTATCAAACATTTGGAGCCAACATAAGAATCCATAGTGGGAAATATATAAGTAAAGATATATAACAAAGCAATTGTCAGAAGCTACAGACCAGATAGATAGCATCATGGACACATGTTCAATTAAACATTTAGTGAGAAAAAAATAAGGAAAAAAAGAGAAAATAATGAAATTTAAAGCTCAAAGCCATTTACATAAACTAACTACACAGAATATAATAAACACATACACCTATAAATATATTCAACGATACTTACAAGAATGTACATACATCTTAGTAAATTTAAGAAGAGTACATTGGAAGCACATTTATAAAGGTTAATAAGGGAGAGATAGTGTTTGATTGAAATACAAAAATAAAACAAAAATTTTAAAGTCCAAAAAAGGCTAATGTTGATACTGTGCCACACACTCAGACCAACAAAATACTGTATATTTGAGACATAAATAAACATAAACATAAATATGATAAAAGCTACTTATATATTCAGAGTACTGTTTCACATACTGCAATATACAGAATTGTTTGCACTAGTAACTTTAAGATATCCTCTATTGTTTTATATAAAGAACTAGAGGCCCAGTGCACAAAATTTATGCATGGGGGTGTGTGTCCCTCAGTCCACCTTGCACCCTCTCCAATCTGGGACCCCCACAAGGGATGCCCGACTGACCAATTAGGGCAGTCGGACATCCCTCTTTCAATAAGGACTGCTGGTTCCCAACCGCTCACCTGCCTGCCAGCCTGATCACATCCTAATCACTCCCCTGCCAGCCTGATCGACGCCTAACAGCCTGATTGACCCCTAACTGCCCTCCTCTGCAGGCCTGATCGCCCCCAACTGCCCTCCCCTGCAGGCCTGGTCCCCCACAATTGCCCTCACCTGCTGGCCTGGTCCCTCCCAACTGCCC
>NW_006283588.1:2008109-2011357 GCF_000327345.1 Myotis davidii
CCTAACTGTCCTCCCCTGTAGGCCTAGTTCCCCCCAACTGCCCTCCCCTGTAACTGCCCTCCCCTGTAGGCCTGGTCCCTCCCAACTGCCCTCCCCTGCTGGCCATCTTTGACCACATGGGGGCGGCCATCTTGTGTGTTGGAGTTATGGTCAATTTGCATACTACCTCTTTATTAGATAGGATTGTTTGTGTAAACTATAAAGATCATAATATATTTAAATAATATTTGAGACTATTTGAATGTTATATAATCATTACTGTTTTTATACTCTTAAAACAGACTACTTTTACATAAATGTCTACAAAACTTATAAAGAAGTAAAAATCCAGAAAGACACTTGGTCTTTATTAAATCAATGCTCTTAACTACTGTGATGATGTACCAGGCTATTTACAGGTAAAAAAAAAAGAAAATGTTTTTTTCTTTTTCATTTCTACCAAACACTAATGTGTATTGCTACCATATACAATTTAATTTAAATAAAGACTTTGGCTTTTAAAATATTTGAAACTTATTCTACAAAAGAATTACTCACGTGGGTATGTTCTACCCATCACCAATAATGAAATGAACTAACTAGGATTTGTAAGAATAAGGTTAAACGACAGAACTGTGCGATCCTCACATATACTTTGGTGAAATCAACTGAAATCACCCAACAGGTGTGTATGGTTCTGTTTACTTCAGAAACCTTTCTTTTGTCTAACTTGGGCCCTTATGAGAGAAAGCATTACCTTTTGAGTGGTGAATGTCAGAAAGAGACACTAAGGCAATAAATTAGAATACACCATCATTGTAAAGTAAGACTAATTTAAAACACATACACTTTAAAGGGGGAAAAAAGTGATATTTCTGACACTATTGGAGAATTTATCTCAATTCAATAACCTTAAATTATGTCTGATAAGCAACTCAAACTGGTACAATATAACCTTTTTTTATTTGTATTCTGCCTTCAAACATGACACTAGTTTTATACATGTTAGTGGATCAATAAAATGTAAATCATTAGTCTATAAAATAGTAGTAACTTAATTTATCCAGTTATTTATCCTACAAAATATAATGTCTGCTATTTCCCACAGTGCTCTTTTGGCTTCAGTTAATTATTGAAAAGTACTCCGTTATCTGTGATTTAGATGTCTCCATTAAGTAGCGTGTGCTTCTTAGTAACTGTTTTGAAAGAAGAATAAAAACTGGTTGAGCCCCGTAGAGTTATGTCTTCCATCTCTCCCTCTGCAGTGGGGTGCATGCAAGTTATGTGGATAGAAAGGAACCTCTCACCTGAGAAGGCCAAGATAAGAAAGTCAGAAATGATGGCATATATACACATCTTGGCTGTAATTTGAAATACCATTCTTTTGCCAGAACCCAGAAGCTTCCAGCATTAATGACAAAGACAATTTTGCATTGAATGTGATCTCAACAGGAAATGAAATACAGCTTTCTATCTTTTTGGATGACAACCAATAGTATCTCTTTGCATCGGATCTGCTTCCAGTTCTTAACTGGGTTCTAAAAAGGAAGAGGACCAACACCCCACAGTGACAGGATATATTGTGTAGCCACCCACTCATTTAATCATCCTTCTTTGGTTTAGATTGTCAATTTGTTTGTTCAACTTAATAAAATCTTATAATAAATTTTAATAATGCATGCTATCATAAGTATGTCCAATGTGGTAGAGTGAATAGAAATAAAAATCATATGGGAAGGCATCTATTGGCACGTACTTTTATAACTCATTTTGATTTAATTAAAAATGAAGAAAATTACATCCAATTGTTCAGTGTATCCTTTAAAAACTAGTATTTTGATATTAATAAAAAATTCAAATATATATTTTCATGGCTTTAAAAACAAAATGATTTAATGCATGCAAGTAATGTGTAGCAAATAAGTATTTCTGTACCCTCATATTATAATTCCTAATACTCAGACCAATATTTTCTTAACTGTGTGACAAACACCAGATGGTCTTTGAAAAGAGGGTCTCGAGTTAAATAAATTTGGGAGAAGGAAACACTCATAACGGTTCACAATACATCTCTGCATGCTAAAGGCTTTGAAATGTTTAAGCAAACTAAAAAGTACTAGTTCAACTTTGATTATTTCATAGCATCATTTTTCATAACAAACTGTCATCATATAGCACTGAAAAGCTTACTGTTTCCCTAAAAGAATACACTAAGATGTCTCTGCAACAGAAGTATGCAAGGAGTCCATTGCTCAGACAATACATCCTCCACCATGGTATCGCATATTGACTTAATTTTGCCATGAAACTTTAGTAAAATCTATTTCTGCAACTATTATGGTAAATTATGTGAGATATTTAATAAATGACAATCGAATGCTCATTAAGAATTGTTGTCTATAATAACAGGCCTCAGAAAAGTATCAGTCAGAAATCAATGTGGAAAAATGGCAGCAGGCAGAAAAGGCAACAAAGATTTCTTTAGTAATAGGCTTTCCAAATGAAGTTGTTTGAAAGAAAAATCAATACAGCTCCCTGGCTCTTAGAATGAGAAAATTAATGCTATCTTGTTTCAGAGCAATCTCTAGCACAACTGATTTTCATTAATGTAAGAGAGAAAAGGAATTGTTTGTTAAAGAAAAAAACAAAAATGTCTTAGTATGGTGCATCGTCATAAAATTCACATTTTTCGCAGGTTTACAGAGGTGAAATTGGCAAAACAAACTCTTTATAGTTAAGTATACAACTTGATGATTTGATATATGTATACATTGTGAAATACCAGTAGTAGCCACAATCAAGCTAAGTAACATAGCCATCGCCTCCCATAGTAACCACCTTCCTTTTCACATTTTAATAGTGAGTATATAAAGTAGCAAAACATATAGAAGATTACTATTACATTAACAAGAATGCATATTCTAAGGGTATGAGAGACTATTCATAAACAAACTTTTCAAAAGGGTAAAAACATCTTCATAGAAATTGTGTAACTTTCAATCATATATACTTCTATGCAAACACACATATGTAATGTGCGCACATACAAATTGTGGGTATGTATGCATGTAATGTGAATGCACTGATGTCATAAACAATAGAATAAGGGGGGCTCAGGGGTATAAATATCTTAATTTCCATTTTTATGTATGCATCCCTCAGCTTCATTTCTAATTCCTTCTCATACTGGCAACTATAGCCTCTTCCAATCATCTTATATCTACACTCCTAGGTACATCTTAACCCTTTGAGTGCCAACCAATATCCTA
>NW_006283588.1:2011404-2018126 GCF_000327345.1 Myotis davidii
ATTTACATATTTAGCAATATCATCATCACTAATAAAAGCAGACTTAGAACTGGACGCCATTTCGAAGCTTTAGGGCTACAAAATCTGAGGAAACTTCATAAAATCGTAGTACCTATGAAAAATTAGGCAGATAAATGCCAGTGATCAATTTTAGAACTACAAACATTCGGCATCGTAAGTAATCTGCACTTAGGTGCCATCTGTCAATAAAGAGTGAACTACTAGCATCTAATAGTGACTCTGCAGGAGGAGCCCAATTGCGCTCCTGGCACTTTTGGGGAAAGACAGGAGGAGAGCGATCAAGCTCCTCCGCACTCTAGGGGTTAAAGCTCTTATGTCAGGGGAATTTTCTCTGTTTGCCGGCATTTCCTGGCCAACAAAGAAATCACTTTGGCAAAAGGCTGTTCAGAAACAGTAAGATCCAGTGAACAACGCCTGCTGTAGAGGTATACCAAGTGAGAACCTTCAGTCAAGGTACACAAATTCCAAGAACAATACCTACCAGAATAATACTTTAAAATCTAAATGAAGAAATATACAAAAGAATGAAGGCATTTAGTAGTAAAACCACTGGTAAAATGCTCCTTCAAGTGTTGTTCCAAAAATCTTATCAACCATGTAGGCAAAGGTACAAGAAGATAGATTCTCTCCTAATATTACTAATTCCTTGTACACTTTTGGATAACACATTTTTCCTATCAGCACACTAAGGAGCTGTTTGGGGAAACACTATTATACACAAAATTCAGAAGGCCTCACATTATAGAAGAATTTGCCACTTGGCTGGGAGCCAGCCCAGAACCTCCCCAGGTCATTTCTATTGGGTTGCAAATGCTGCGAAGCCTTTGTAAGCAAAAGGAGGGCCGGTGGGTGGCAGCACTTGGAATTGAGCGCGACAGGTATTTGCTTCTTTATTTAAGTTTTTGCTGCTGTAAACGTAGTTTTTTCAGCCATTCAAATCTTCATATCTATCCTACTATTTTTAGCTTTTTTCCAACCCCCTTCTTGAAGAGTTCAGATGAAAAACATAATGAAGTATATTATCTTCCATAGTTTTAAAGGTGTACAAAGTTTACAAGTTTTCATGCATCTAGATAAGCGACATCATACAAAAATATCTATAAATCCAATATTAAGCCATTTGAAAAAAATCCATTTGTATATGTACATCAGCTACTATGGCACTTTTGCTTGAGAAACTGTGTACTCTGGAAATCAAATATATGTTGTCTTATATTACTAATATACTGTATGTTAGCCATTTTAACATGTCTTTCAGATTAATAAATTGTTGGGATTTATCAGCTAGATTCTGTATTTAAAGTATAAAGTAAACACACACTATATTATGCATACAGGTTTGTACTGTAAGATGCTAGTGGCACTACCTATATATTATAAGGATTAACATTATTTTTGCATGGTAGTAAATTTTAAAAATGAGTTTAAAAATATATTCTACGATAAATTGATAATTAATAAAGTAATATGTAAGATTTTTACTAAATCTCTGATTTTTTATCTACTGCCTTAAGATTGTAAAATATTTATAACTAGAAATATAGCAATAATCGTGCTGTTTAGATAATATAGGTATAGCATAGAAAAACAAAACAAGATTCCTTACTCAAGGAAGCCAAAGGTTTTGACAACTTCTTTGGGTTATATTCTTGGAGTCTCTGACAACATCACTTTTAAATAAAATCTGTCATTTCTCTTTCAAACAAATTTTACATAACCGTTATATAAATTCAAGAATCCTCCAATAAGAAGAATATGCATAACCCTTAGAAAAGTGGAATATTTAACTAGAGTCTGTAAATATTCACATATAAAAAGAAATGATAATCAAGGGCCAATCAATGAAATAATTTGTTACAATAGCAACAACTCTGTAGTTTACATTCTCACTAAATCTTTCTAGAAGATCATTTCCTCTGATTAAACAACCAATAAGTTTGAGACTTAATCTACTTGGGGAAGGCTGCATTACTCTCCTGGCGAGAGCATGCAGTCAAAAGAAGTTCGTATGAGGTTGCTGCTCCATCCACTGTTTTGTGTGGAGGCACAAGAATATCCCCTCATCTTCAGAGAATCAGTCTTTTTTTAAAATTTCTTTATTGGTTAAGGTATTACAAATGTGTCCTCCTCATTTCCCATTAACCCCCAACCCCCCACCCCCACTCCTGAGAATCAGTCTTTTCATTGTAAGAACATTGGTCCTGACCAGAACACATTACAGGGCCACTGCCAAGAACCTGCTAATAAATTTTATGGAAAATATCTTGAAAACTGTAAATGGGAAAAATTAATCACCCTGGAGACAGCATATGTTCTGGTCACTGGCAGAGACACTGAAGGACAATGGGTGGCTTCAAAACCTCCCCTCAGTGTTCACCTCTGTTACCTTGCTGAAGATGTTCATTTTTTATACATCAGTAGGGATAAAAACGACACTTAGCTTTTAAGTTGTCAGGACAATTCACTGAGTTAATATTTTTAAATTATTTAGAATAGTGTACTTACATGTTGGTATTATTCAAATAAAATAAAAAAATATCCCGGGTATCAATTGTGTATTATTCTTTTTACTCCTCTTGGAGAACACACAAATAAAAAGGTAAAAGAAATTAAAATACAGATTCTGGTGGTATAATTAAGACCAATTAGTGTTAATATTATATCCATGGTAACTTTCAACAGGAGCAGCATCTACTTTTTATTGAACATCTAATAATATTTACTACACTCTTTTCTTTATTCTTCCTTTTGCTTAGCTTCACTATAACATTTTACAGAGTTGGTTTTCCCATTATAAAGTTGCAGAAAGTAACACTAGTAAATGGTAGAGGTAAGACTGACACTTACCTAAGTTGCTTTAGGTAAATTATTTATTGTTTGAAAGCTGAATAAACTGAGTAAGATGTGGAGAGCATTCTAGCTCATGGCTTTTGCAGGGCTGGAACTGCTGTCTGCTAGACCAGGCTGTCAGGCACTCAGAAGAGCCTTAGAAGGTCATAATAACTGACATTGAAGTGGCGCTATTATAAGACTTGCAAGTGGCACTTAATGAGTCCTGAATCTCATGCCAGCAAATCTGGCACTTCAGGTACCACTGTCTGCATTGCAAAGAAAGATGGACAGACTTCTTCACATGCACTGATAGTCAGGAAGTCCTGAACCACTTAGGAGGACTTAAAGGAGAAAATATTTAAAGGAGGAAATATTCAGTGGAGGTAAGACACTAAATAAATTAGAGTCAACTGAACATAACTCCCATTTAAAAAAATGTTATAAAAAAGCAATAAAATATAGCAGTCTAGTCTGAATGATGAGCCAAAAATGATGGGACACTCATCTTCTAAAGCATGAAGTATTGTTGCATAATACTTAAAACAAAACAACATTTTTAGGCAACACATATCCTATATAAAAAAAGCCTAAAATGCAAATTGACCAAATAGTGGAACAACAGGTGGAAAGACCAGTTGCTATGACACGCACTGACCATCAGGGGGAAGATGCTCAATGCAGGAGCTGCCCCCAGCCTGCAGGCCCTAGGCCAGCCAAGGCAGGTGCCAGCAGGGGGCCCTCCTGATCATCCCCGCCAGTCACCCCACAAAGATAGGCGACCTGCAGCAGCAGCAGGGGTTGGAGCTGGCGAGGGTGCACCAGGCTGGCCAAGGCAGGTGCCAGTGGGGACCCCTGATTGCCCCACTGGTCACCCCACAGATCAGCCGTGATCGCCCTCCAGGCCTAGGGACCCTCCCATGCACAGTTTCATGCACTGGGCCTCTAGTATATTATAAATGCAGAACAAAAAATAAAAGGTACCATAAGAGGAAAGAAACAGTGAATTGTCAAGATCCAGAGATGTCATGGAAATTATTGGAGAAAATCTTCTTTCACAGATTTACATATTTTAAACTCAATTACAGAGGAAGAACTAAAATTTTCATCATCAATTTCTAACTCTAAGTTAATTTTAGATTTGAAATTTGAATATCTACTCATTGAGATGTATCGTCTTTTAAGTGGATTTGAAGGCTCAAAAAAAAGAAAGAAATGTATCTTTTCCTGAACTAGAACTTAAAAATTTGTATGTGTTTTAAAGGTATTTTCTGGCAGGAAAATAAGTTCAAATGCTGTATATTATAACTTCAGAGCAGTAGTGTAGGTAAAGTCAGCTTTCTTGAGCAAAATAGTGTTGGCCCCTAGAAGACTGACTAATCAAAATGTTTTTAAATTCTGCTTTGACTTCATTAAATAGTTGCCATGATCTACTGCAAAATTTCTAATAGACAATTAAAAACTTATCAATTGAGTGTATTTTTCTAAAAATGTGTGTACATTTACCTTCCTTAACTTTACTTTCCTTACCTTCCTTACTTTCAGAGAAAAGGAGAACCTCTCGGAATGTATACCCAGATCTATAGAGATAAGAGATCTGGACTGCAGAGACAAAATATAGATACAGTTAATATCTATAATGATTAAAGGGTAATATGCTAATTAGATCAGATGACCTTCGGGATCAAGCCAGGGCTGCAAGGGAAGCCCAAATGCAGGGTGCTAGAGGGAAGCCAGTGCCAGAAGCCAGGAGAAGGAAGGTCCACTCTTGCATGAATTTCGTGCATCGGGCCTTTATTACACTATACTATACATACAGAATATAGTAATAGTCACACTAAAATTGTTTTCATAGTGTTTGCTCTTCCATGTTTTCCTCCCAATAAAGGATAACGAACTCATCACTAAGTTGGTTTAGTTGGGGCGACAGGATGTGAATACAGCCTCCGCAGAGCCCAGCAAGGCCCTTGGACCAGCGGAAGGTGCTCAGAGCCTTTGGTCTGCAGCCTCCTGCACTGCTCTCTGGGTATCTCACTAATTTCCCTCCCATGATGCTCCACTTATTGAGTGTTCTGAGTGCTTCTGCTTTCCTTGTCCTAATCTCTCTGGGTGGAAACATGGGCTGTGAGAGATTGGGGTTAGTGGCTCACCTCACCTGCCAGGTGGGCCTTCCTAAGGTCCTGACAATTCTCAGAAACGTGCAGAAAAAGAGTTATTCTGGCTGAATTTGGGAGCATTATTTCAACAAGGTAAAGAGATGGGTGCCCTTCCATCTAAGAAAGCAAGATGGAAGCTAGAAGACTCAGGAAGTCCACAATAAAAACCGCTTGGCGACCTGGGGAAATACATACAAAAACTTCAGACTGTTTTGACCAATGGTGTATCAAAATCTAAGTAGGCTTGAGTCAGACAGTTAAAGTCACTGGGACCATCACTGTATAAAGAAATCTCTTGAAAACAGATCTATTGCTACTGAGCATCTCCAAAGCCAAAGCTGCATTTCTGTGGGGGCAGATCCAGCAGGTAAAAGCACTCGCCATTTTGTCATTTCACAAAAGACAATTAAACTATTTTTTTTTCTAAAAAAGTATACTAGAAAAAAATAACTCAAAAGTAAATGCCTATGACAAGTTGAATGTATTTGGGTATTCTTTAACTAAGGAAGATAATTCAAATAATCAAAACTAGATTCACAAAAAAAGTATTCACAAAACTAGATTCCAATTTACATGAAACAAAGACTTATCATATAATTTCAGATTGTTATAAAAAGAAAAAAACTCATCTTCAGAGTCCAGATGTGTTTATTAGTGATGATATTTATTTAGTATTTATTTTCTATGTAGATAAACTTCAAAAAATAATCAAATAGAATGAGTCCCTCATAAGTTTTTAACATAGCAACTGAATTTGAAGCTAAATATTCCAATATGTTAAAAGCTTAATTGTTAAAGTTTTGTTATTATTATGTTTATTTCAAGTATTAGTATATTGTTTAAATCTTTATCTAAGAATTGAAGACATTTACTCAGTACAAAATTTAAATTTAACAGTTGATTTTCTTATTTAGTGTATATGTATACACACTCATGCAATATTTATATGGTCTCAGATTATCATTATCAAAGACAAAGTTCTCTTTGCAACTGAACATTAATGTAATTCACATGGCATTTCTTTTTGTTTTAATTTCTCAATATCAGTAATTACTGCACTCACAGGAGAACCCAAGCTTTTAAAAAAGAGAGAGAGAGACAAACAACTTCATGCTGTCAGTTTTGTCCTTTACTTTCATGAACTACAAAACAAAAAGTTTTAACAATTGACCTAACATAGCATTTTTTTTTAATTTTTAGAAGAGGAAGGAAGAGGAAGAGAGAGAAATCTTGATATGAGGGTGAGACATGGATTAGCTGCTTCCTGCATGCCTGCAGCCAGGGATTGAGCCTGAGAAACAAAAAGTTTTAACAATTGACCTAAGATAGCATTTTTTTTTTAAATTTTTAGAAGAGGAAGGAAGAGGGAGAGAGAGAAATCTCGACATGAGGGTGAGACATGGATTAGCTGTTTCCTGCATGCCTGCAGCCAGGGATTGAGCCTGCAATCCAGGCATGTGCCCTGACCTGGAATCGACCTGGCAACCCTTCATTGCCCAGAGGACACCCAACCAGCTGTGCCACACTGGCCAGGGCTAACTAGAGCATTTTATAAAAGATGCTTCTCAAAGGCTTGCATTTCCTTCTCAAGGACTGCATGCCTATAAATAGAAGGGCAAACATGGCTGAGACTGACAACTTGATTCTTAAACTCAAAAATATGTTTAAAAACTTGAAAGGCTGATTTTATCTGTACTATGTAAATGTAAGGGAGAG
>NW_006283588.1:2019328-2030472 GCF_000327345.1 Myotis davidii
GCTCTACCTTGATTGTACTTAACCCCACTCCGTCCCTGTAGAAATAACAACCTTCCTCTCATAGGAAGGTTCATATTCAGCCAAGAGAGATGCATAAAACAGAATCCTAATGCACTCATTTGAAACATAATTTTAATTAGAATAAAATCAAAACCCTAACATATATATTAATTATGAGAAATAAGAGTAATATGGGCTAGAGAAATTGAAACCCACAGGTTTCCTATAGGAAGACATGATGGGGATTCAAATAATAATCAAAAAGATTGCTTGATATCTGATTAGTTAGATATCAGGCCAGTGTAATTAGCAAATATTTAAAGGTATCAAGGTGAGCTTCCATTGTTAAAAGTGCCTCTGTTGGGCAGCATTTGAATGAGCCAACTGTTCCCTCTGGAACAGCCATTCTCCTGAGTTTCCAAGGCTGACAACTTATTTACCACTGCATTTCCCCGCTTTGGATATACTGATACGTTCAATCACATTATAGCCCCAGGGTTTCTATAATTAAACCAATTTTGCCTCTTTTAGGTGATTTCATATCTACTCACTGATTCATTAGGTATTTATCTTGCAATTTAAGTTAAAAAAATCCATCGTATATGCCTCATTTTCAAGTTCTTATAGGCACTTTATTTAAGTTCCCCAAATACTGACAATAGGTTGTATTACTGTTCTTCAGAGAGTATTGTTTAACATATTGCACCCGTATTTTTAGATTGATTGCTGAATCATGCCTGACTTATGCAGACATATTCAGCTCTTATATCTTCTAACTGTGAAAAATAAAACATTATTTACAATGAAGAATCATTATAATGCAGTAATATTTCACTAGCATTCACAGAATATACAGAAAGAGATTCACAACACTGCATTCAAAATACTTGTACAGTTCCCTTGACTCACTAAATCTAAACTATTCATAGCTATGAAATGGAGCCTTTGAATGAAGATGCAAACATTTTTAAAATGTGCCTATATACTCTGGAGAAGTAGAAAATATTTTATTCTTCCACTTTAAACATCAGACAGGATGTTGAGTAAAACATTTATGTTGCTCCAAAACTGTATTATTGTACAATTAGGTAGTAATAATTAAAAAAAAATAACAATATTGAGTATCTCGTATTCTAAGTCGCAAGCCCTTAATCTTTGTAACAAACAAAATGTTGAGTCTTTGAATGCAGTTTGACTCCTATGGGTGTCCTGGGTCCAATTGGGAGATAACTAGCCCTTTCTTAATGTTCCCTTCCTCATAGAGAACAGAAGGAAAACACCAGTGCATTTCCTACAAAGCTGAGAATTTGGGACTCTGATTTAACAGCCCTCTCCTGTTTGTTCTAATTAATCAGGAAAGGTTGGGCCTGCAGGCTGAAGGTAGCTGTTTCTTCCACCTCTTGGTCAATTTCAGGGAATGTTGCATTTTGGGGAAGCTCTCTAAGCACATTTTAGTCCTCAGTTTTAGAACCTAGTTGCCAATTTGGTGTTAATACAACAAGTGCTATTTCCATAGATCAAACTGTTAGTCTTATAGTTCCTCGAAGATAAAAGTATCTATATATATAAAAGCCTAAGCGACAGGTCGATTGGTTGCTATGATGTGTACTGACCACCAGGGGGCAGACGCTCAATGCACAGGATCAGGCTCCCTCCTGTCTGGATAAGGCCTGCGGGGATGGGGCTGAAACCGGCTCTCTAACATCTCCTGAGGGGTCCCAGATTGTGAGAGGGCACAGGCAAGGCTGAGGGACCCCACTGGTGCAGGAATCCACGCACCAGGCCTCTAGTATTACTATATGAACCAATGATGCCATGCCACCAGGTGGTCATAAATGAGTGACAGGATAGTACTATTTTTTAAAAAACTAGTTAACATAGGGCTGAATTGGTGATCAAATTTTCTGAATGATAATATAACATGGTTGCCAGGAGGGTGAGGTTTTTGACAACAACAAACCACATATTGCAAGTATGAGTGTATTAGAAAATTTAAAGCTACCTTAGGGGCTCATTATTTTGAAAATAAATTTTAGTAAGTTATGTCATATTACTTTAATAAAAGAGAATAGGTAGCAATGCAGATAAAATACCACATAACCTAGTTTACTAGTAAAATAATAGAACATTAGTTTATACTTGCAGGAAAGGATAGGTAGTTCCATAAATTATATTACTTAATAAAAATATGTTCTTATATTTACATATATATTTATGTATATCCATATTATAATATTTTTAAATGTGAAAATCAAGTTACGTGAGCTGTACTGCTCAAAGCTCCTGTTGGTGGCCTGCTATCATCAATATAAGGCATGACCATCAGTCTTTTGAACCATTTTAACCTAATCTTCCCCATTTCTAGAGCTCGACAAGGAAAAGGTACCTACTCAAGAAAGACATGAACAAGACAACCTCATAAGAATAAGAGCCACTGGAAGGTCTTATTGCAGAGAAAGTCCAGAGAACCATTATGACATATTTCTAAGCCAAACTTATGGGGAAGCACTGTTATAAATAAGACAAACTATGATGCAAATGAAAAGACATATAGAAGAAAGTTTCATTATCATTTCCCTATTTCCTCTATAACCTCTGCCATAGCTGTATTTCCTGACTAATTCTCTCACATTCTGTGTAAGACTTGTAGTAGGAATTCAGTGATAACTAAGAAGGCTGTATATTTTTTTTACTTTAAGGCAGGGTGGGCAAACTTTTTGACTCGAGGGCCACAATGGGTTCTTAAACTGGACCGGAGGGCCGGAACAAAAGCATGGTTGGAGTGTTTGTGTGAACTAATATAAATTCAAAGTAAACATCATTACATAGAAGGGTATGGTCTTTTTTTTTTTTTTTTTTTAGTTTTATTCATTTCAAACGGACCAGATCCGGCCTGCGGGCCGTAGTTTGCCCACGGCTGCTCTAAGGCCTTTGTGCTTGGCAATCATTCCAAGAAGTATCACAAAGAGTTGGTTGAATTTCAAAGACTGGCAAGAATGACAACTCAATTTTGGTTTAAGGTCACTGTCCTGTTGCTTTACTGCTGAATCAGAGCAATTAGAACAAAGGATGTCACTATCACTCTCACAGTGTGTTGCGCAGATCCTTGACTCCTCCCTACAGCCTCACAGTGGTTAATATAGTGAAGAGGGAGTGCAGATTTGAATTTGGAGAAGTTAAGAAACTGCAGACTATTTGTCTCATATGTTGCCAGAGCAAGGATGGCCACATCTACTCATCACCCAGACATAAGGACATATTGCCAGAGGGAGCTACAACTTGTGTTCATGTCTAGTTGCACCATGGCCAATCTCAGCAGGGTGATTTCTGGGCAGATGAGTGTGTCAATTCCCTGAATGGGCTTTAGGTATTTCCACTTATGGAACTGAGTTCTCCATCTAAGATATAAAATCACCATACAGAAAACACATCTATATATTTTGTATTCTGCTGAGTGTCTTGGCAAAATACTGGTATATACAGCCAGTGTGGGACATGGTATTAAATAGCAAGGTCAAATACTTCACATGCAAATCAGATGATTTGATAGAAATATGAATTTTTGCCTCTTTCTATATTGTACTCAAAAACATAAAATGAACTTTGAGAAAAACGAAACAATACTAAAGTCTCTGTATCCTCTTATCCCTCCCCTCAAAAAAAAAAAAAATGTAACCCAAGCTACATCAATAGAGTTGAATCCAGCTTTGAGTAAAAACACTCCCATCTATCCTAGGAGTGATGGGAGAGTGTTTGAGGAAAGACAAGTAGATCCTACCAGGAGCCAAAAATAAAAATAAAAAAAATGAGAGTAGGACAAAAGCAAAATATCCTGGATGCAATTCAAGTCCTTAATGGCCCATTAGTAAACACTCAGTGCAGTAGAGCTGTGGATTTGGGTGGCTGGCCCTCTTTGGATCTGAGGCTAAAATCAAAGCGTGAGATCAATTCGGCCATTGCAGTGCTGAAGAACAAACTGATTGGACTTTTTTTTTTATTTGTTCATTTATAACTGTTTCTTTGTCCTAATGTGAACAGCTTCTGTAAGATTTGAAAATTCCCAGATCTCTCATCCTTTTTTTTTTCCTACTAGAAAAGTGGTGTGACGGGAGGTAGGGAGAATAGTGTGAGAGTCCCCATGGCTCTATAACTGCACTGAATATATATAATTTTCATGCTTATGTTAGTAAAGCCACGGTGCCTCTTCAACGCAAATAATCGGTTTTGTGATGTGAGCAAGAGCAAATATCATCAAGTATTTTATTCACTATGTTTAATCCATTATAGATGACACTTGGAAGAAAAGCATGAAATATAATGCCACCTCACAAGGATCCTGTAATTTTAATGTATAAGACATCAGGGCATCTCATTCAGCATAACTTGGACTTCAAGCATAGCATTAATGCTTTCATAAGCCATTTGATTTGCCTTGTAGGCAGTTACTGAAGAACAAGAATTTCTTTATAAAACTTATCAGATTGAATTTTGAAACCTGATGATGTGAGTTATTTTTTCAACCTCCTTCCACCAAAGCTGTCTCTAATGATAACCAAGGCTTTTTAAAAGCCACTTTTTACAGTGTTTGAAAAAGGCAAAGCTTCGGAGATTGCTTCATTGTGGGGAAGGGGAAGGAGCTGCCAGAGGCCCCAGTAGGCTAGGGGCAGAGGGACCGTCAGTGTCGCCTATTTCTCTTCCCTGTGAATAGAGTGGTCATACTTTATTCTCTTACTAGGAATAATTCTAGGACTGATTAAATTTAAATTGCTGACTAAAGAAGATGTATGGGAAAATATCATGTTTAATATTTCTAGTTGGTTGAGATAGACTCTGTGAAAGGACTTGGAGTCTTGATAAAATGAGAAAAAGCGATTATTTTTCACCCCTAATATACTGGCTTTGGGAAATTTAAGATTAAAGAGAACACTTAAGTTCTAAAATTGACTCATAGTATAAGAAAGAAATGGAGAGCTTATTAACTCTGTTTTAATAGATATTTTAGACAGACTGCCCTCAAATTTATCCATCTCATCTCAAAAAAGAAAAAAGAATAGCTATCCCCTAGCTCTAAAGAGTATCACTCTTCCCTTTCCTTCTGCTTTTTAAAAGCAAAACCTACGCTGGTAGTTTTGACTTCCTCGCAATGCATGTATTCTTTAACCTACTCCACTAACTCCTCCCATCAAGGTCATTAACAACTTCCTGTTTTACATTCAATTCTAACCTTAGTTCCATCGCTGCATCATTGCACAAAGGTAACGTTTTCTTTCCTACTTGAGCCACTTGCTCCCCTGACTTTCACATCGTGGCACACAACTGGCTTTTTGTTTTTTGCTTCTATCTTCCTGCTGGTTCATTCTCTGACTCAGTTTCAATCTTGCCTTTGTCTAATCTATACTTCAAAACTGGGATTTCTCAGCTTTTGACTTCAGTTGGGTCTCACTTGTTCTCATTCCCTCCTCACTGACCTTGGGTGATATGTAAGGACATATCCACAAAGATTCTCCACATGTATCTCCAAGCACCAGGCCCCAAATAAATCCAGCTTACTTTCTCTGAAGCATGCACTGTCCCAGAATTTTTTTTTAAATATATTTTATTGAGTTTTTACAGAGAGGAAAAGAGAGAGATAGAGAGTTAGAAACATCGACCAGCTGCCTCCTGCACGCCCCCCACTGGGGATGTGCCCGCAACCAAGGTACATGCCCTTGACCGGAATCGAACCTGGGACCTCTCAGTCTGCAGGCCGACGCTCTATCCACTGAGCCAAACCGGTTTCAGCTGTCCCAGAATTTGATCTCTCAAGTTCACAACCAGAAGCCCAAGAACCAACCTGTAAAGACAACTAAAAAAGTAGTAGATATATATTAAGTATTTTTAGGGTGAAAGCTGTGTTTCCACATTCCTCTTTAGACTGTGAGAGGGATGATAGTCCATGTGATAAAAAAAAATAAGTAAAAGCCTTAAATGAAGATAACAGAGATGAGACTTTCTCACCTTATAAGAAGGAAGAGACTGATTAGGTTTTGTTCAGAAAATTAATGACTAGAAACATGTTTTACTTTTTACCTTAGACTATTATATACAGATAGAATAAAAAAGAACAGGTTAGGGTTAAAATAGGCACCTATTTCTTTAAAAAGAAGAGCCTTCAATATAGAGACCAAAATGTTACTGTGTAAAAAGACTGATTTCACTACACATGACTGGTTTGTCTAGAGTATGAAGATTTATTATCATAAGAAGTTATTAATCAGCTGCCTCCTGCACATCTCCTACTGGGGATGTGCCTGCAACCCAGGTACATGCCCTTGACCGGAATCGAACCTGGGACCTTTCAGTCCGCAGGCCGACGCTCTATCCACTGAGCCAAACCGGTTTCGGCGATTATCATAAGAAGTTATTATTTCAGGAACTGAAAATAAAATCAATACTTTGGAGATCATTAAATCTTGGCATGAATTGAGCACTGATGGCAGTATATTTTATTGCGACACTGGGGCATTTATATTTTGGGAACTCTGGAGGTCATTTTGCTGATATTCTTTATTTTATTAAACAAAGGAAAACAAATTATCTTTTTGGATTATCGCTGCTGTATTTTAACAATGTGTGCTACTCCACATTTGATTACAAAGTTTTGTTTTGCTCTATAACTGCAATCAATAAAACGAAGGCAGATGAGAAATGAAGTAATAAAGGTTTATAGTCAATGCAATAATTCTAGAACAAAAAAACCATTTAATCTAAAGGAAATATAAAAGAGTTTGGCAAAAGATGGAGAGTTAATGTAATTCATGTTTAAAAAATGTTTTAATGTAAATAAAACGGAACTATTTTCACTTTCATTGTGACAGTAAATGAGAATACCAGATTATTTCTTAGATTTTTTATCCTTTTCAAATACTGTACCTTGCTCACTATTCAAGGCTTTCTAATAAGATTTCAATAAATCAGGATACAAGTGATACTAAACTGTTCCTAAACCACTGAAACTATTCATTCTCTCTCAGGAGTAGTCTATTCTCTTTTGCAAGATAAACTTCATCTTCCGCAGTATCCAATAAATGAATGGCCACTCTCAAAATACTTCAGAGAAAATAAAAAAGGGCAGGAAGATCTTAAGATCTTCATGGGGAATGATAAATAGAAACAGACCAAATGAAAAACTTCTGAATTGCCAAGTAAATTCTTTCCTTCCTCCTTCCTTCCCTTTCCCACCCCTCCCCTCCTTCCCTCTCCCCTCTCTTCTTCTCCCCTGTAGTCATCTCCTTCTCCTCCTCCTCTTCTCTCCTTACCCAAACCCTTCTCCAATTTCTTCTCCTTTCTTTACTCTCTTTTTTTTCTTTTCTTCAGTAGTACCGAAAAGGCCAAGAGGTAAGCATCTTTAATTTGTAACAATCCCGATTACCATAGTTTATAAGCAGTCTTTTTTTAATATATATATTAATAATCTGTTTTTCTTAATATATTTCATTGATTTTTTAAAAATATATATTTTATTGATTTTTTTTTACAGAGAGGAAGGGAGAGGGATAGAGAGTTAGAAACATCGATGAGAGAGAAACATTAATCAGCTGCCTCCTGCACAACCCCAACTGGGGGATGTACTGGCAACCAAGTTACATGCCCTTGATGGGAATCAAACCGGGGACCCTTCAGTCCCCAGGCCAACAATCTATCCACTGAGCCAAACCGGTTAGGGCGATTAGCAGTCATCTTTGATGAAAACAACATTGGATATGTCTAAGTAAATTCAAGTTTTCAACTTGTTAGTAGAAAAGTACTTTTAAAGATAGTTTGTTGGAAATGAAGCTATGGTCATTAGAAACTTCTAGTAACACAGGCAGTCAAGTAGAAGGAATATTAATTCAGAAATGAAGATGTATAAGCAATAAATACATGAAAGTTAAATACCTGAAAATATGTAGTATGAGACTATTTAAAATTAAATCTGTATTATTAATTATATTATCTACTAGAGGCCCAGTGCACAAAATTTGTGCAGGGTGGGGGTCCCTCAGCCCGGCCTGCACTCTCTCACAATCTGGGACCCCTCAGGGGATGTCCGACTGCAGGATCAGGCCTAAACTGGCAGTTGAACATCCCCTACACAATCCGGGACTGCTGGCTCCTAACTGCTCACCTGCCTGCCTGCCTGATCTCCCCTAACCACTCTGCTTGCCTGCCTAATTGCCTGTAACTACTCACCTGCCTGCCTCATAGCCCCTAACCACCTCTGCTTTGGACCCCGCCACCACGGCTTCACCCAGAAGGGCATCTGGAATGATGTGTGGAAGATCATTCAGCTGTCCGGTCTAATTAGCATATTAATGACCTTCTGGATCAACCTTCCAGATGATCTTCTGGACGAAGCTGGGGCTGCAAGGGCTGAGGCAAGCAACCACGGCTGTGAGGGCCAAGCCCTTTGCAATAATTTCATGCATCGGGCCTCTAGTCCATAATAAAACTGGTGTAGATGTCCTCTAGTGAAATATGTAAAGAAATAAATAGTTGATAATAGATTAATAAGTCTTAAATTTAAGTGGAAAGAACAAAATTTAATAAATACTTTGTGCTAAAATTAAAATATCAAGTGTACATGAAAATATGTCAAAATTGAAAAGTAATAAATTACGATCTATGTGTAAATGATCACTGTTTCTCCTATCCTCAACTCTGTGCACAAAATCAGATGAGAGACTAACATTTGTTTTCATCCGACTGTTATTATTAGAAAGCACAGTATTTAAACTAATGGTCCTAACACGACCGTAAGAAGGGGTAAAAGCTATCACAAAAGTTAGACTAAACAGTTTTCTTTTTATAATTATACTTTAATCCTAGTTGTGCTGAATTAAAACATATAAATTATTAACTTTTTGTTAAACATACAAAACTCATTCAAGAACTATACTATGAAATTTTAGCATTATATTTAGAGAATTTAAAATATTTTATTTTCTTGTGCATTTCACATCACACAAATTCTGTATTTTAGAGAGTAAGTGTAAATACTATGTAGCATGCTAAATTCATTGTTTTTAGAAAGAAAAAGAAAAGAGAAGGATATTTTTTACATGCTGACCATGATAAATTACTCTTAAATACTGCTGTGAGATTATATAGTGAAATACTAGATATATTTACCACAAAATAATTAATAACTGTGAACATGTCAAGTTTTATCTGATAATAGTGAGTTTTTAGAAGTTTAAATATTATTAAGTTGACATTACAGCTGGTTAAACGTTAAAAAATTATAATTAATCACTAGTGTAAATGCTTTGACTAAGTGATAAATTGCAATTTGAAATGGTCAAATGATTAAAGTGATAGTCCCAAGGTTAACATAAAATCCTCCAAATTCCCAGGTTATTTCAAAGACATGGAATCTCAACTTCTATACAGCTGTATATAAATAATAATACTTTTCATTTAGGTTACCTATGTGTTGCCAAAACCATAAATTGCTCATGCACAGCAAATAAAGAAAATCAACCTTCCTTTTTAGATAAACATTTTCTAATTCAGGAGTGGGCAAAAGTAGATGTACAATTTTCATATGGAAAAAATACAAAAAATACAATAAATAGGAAATAAAGATAAATACAAGAATATAATCTGTGTTTCATGTACTCAAACTATAAATCTACTTTTGCCCACTCCTGTATTTCTAGAATTTATGATCACAGAACAATGCACGTTTCCCCTCCCCACCCCGCCCCCACACGTATATGTTTCCTAGCATGAAGAAAAACAAAAACACCCTGCAAATTTTTGTATATTATATAAAGGCAGGCTTATGATAATTTTTATAATCATTGATGGTTAATTAATTTCAAGGGCTTGGGGAAAATTACTTTTTAGGATCTATGAACACCTATCTCCACATAAAATTGAACTTCATTACATTTATTATCATTAAATAAATTCTGTAAATATGTATAATTTTGTTCTATCTTTCTTATGCAAATAACTATGTAAATATGGTAACAGATGTTGACATTGTTCTGTAGAATAAATTAATATGTATTAACATATGCACCAAAATTTATTTGGAAAATATAAATTTTCATCTTTTTTAAATTTAATGGTTAGCATAAAAGTTTAGAGGTAAATATATTTGGAATATAGCTTTAATTTGTATGTGGAAATTTTATATCTATAACATCTAGATGTATTTTTTAATTAATTTTCACTCTTAATCATTTGGTATTTTGTTTACTTTTAACAATAAATTTATTTTGAGACTGAAACATATTTAATATTTAGTATACATATTTAGTTCCCAAACCCGAATTTTACAAATCATTGACATAATCTGTAATGAGATAGGACTACCTTACTTGCTATGTTTTACTTGAGATAAGCTATTTTGGGATCTATAGGGTTCCATAGTAATTATTTTAGCCCCTTATTTTTAATGGTAACTTTATGTATTGCAAAGTCAGTTTAATATGTTACAGATATATACTTATGAATTGTGAATTCAGGTCCCTTTTCATGTTGGATGCTGTACTTGGAAATACATATAAAACAAAAGAACAAATAGCTAGCTTTTGCTACCCTGAAAGCCTAAGATGTTTCATGCAATGAATGGCCATTCATTTAGTAATAGATAACAAGGCTTACAGAAAAATCATGCGGGGATATAAGTGTCTCAACTGAATTTACAAATAAAACAAAACTTTAAAGTACAGAATGAAGCCTACATTCTCTTTTTCGCCCCCTTTATTGAATAAGATATTACAAATGTGTCCTTATTCCCCTAATGTCCCCTCATCCCCCCAATCCTGCCCTCACCCTCACCCCCTGTTGTCCACATCCATCACTTATGCTTATATGCATGCATACAAGTCCTTTGGTTGATCTTGCCCCCTCACCCCCACCCTCCCCTGCTTTCCCTCCGAGTTTTGAGCATCTGTTCGATGCTTCTCTGTCTCTGGATCTGTTTTTGTTCATCGGTTTACGTTGTTCATTATAATCCACAAATGAGTGAGGGCATGTGGTATTTTTCCTTCATTGACTGGCTTATTTCACTTAGCATAATGCTCTTCATCCATGCTGTTGCAAAGGGTAGGAGTTTCTTCCTTTTTACAGCAGCATAGTATTCCATTGTGTAGATGTGCCAAAGTTTTTTA
>NW_006283588.1:2031717-2032159 GCF_000327345.1 Myotis davidii
TATAATGGAGATATAACTGAATTGAGAGTGCATATTCATGATTCCTTTATAACTGATGGTAATATTGTTCTCTGTGTTTGTTTGACCAGTATATTGATTTTGTTGCAGTGGGAGGGAAACAGAAAAAAAACCCTCAAAATTAGCAGACTAAATTTTCCAAGGATATCAAATATGAAGTAACCCCCAAATTAATGTGTAAATCTGATGCTGCTTATAATATATGTGTCAAAATATTTTCATAATAACATAGGATGAGTTTGCTTTAAAAATACAAAAAGAGTAGAATGAATGATTTAACAATACCTAATGCAAATGTCTAGTTTTGTGAAAAAACATATGATATCCATATATGGGCTTTCAGGTTCGTCTGTTCAATATCTACCTGCAGCAGCAAAAAGTGCCATCATTAAATGCTTAAGCTTATTACCACACATATATATTT
>NW_006283588.1:2032256-2057446 GCF_000327345.1 Myotis davidii
CCCCCAAATTAATGTGTAAATCTGATGTTGCTTATAATATATGTGTCAAAATATTTTCATAATAACATAGGATGAGTTTGCTTTAAAAATACAAAAAGGGTAGAATGAATGATTTAACAATACCTAATGCAAATGTCTAGTTTTGTGAAAAAACATATGATATCCATATATGGGCTTTCAGGTTCGTCTGTTCAATATCTACCTGCAGCAGCAAAAAGTGCCATCATTAAATGCTTAAGCTATCACACACAACATATATATTTGAGAGCAAAATAGGGACCATTCAAAGCAAACTGTTCTTACATTTTAAAGATCTATGTGATTATCCACTTTTTAAAGTCTATTAGTTGGCATTTCATTCTCTTTACCATTTACCTGGTTGTACTTGAAAACAGTCTTTACTCCAAATAGAGTCACTTCCCTGTTTTTACAAAAAGAGAGTAAAGGCAAACACAGCCAGCAGGTGATTAGCTTGCCCTGACCTTACAGCATGCCCTGAAGGGAATGCCAGTTTTAACTGATTACTATGGAACCAAGCAACCAATCAAAAGTTTTCCAAAACCTTCTCATTACAGAGCTCATGCTGCCATTTCAATACCCTTTAGTTTTGCTTTGCTGCCAAATCAGTCATATAACAATCAGAAGCAAATAGATTGCTCCTATTATAAAGGTGAAGAATGAAATGCATATACAAAACCAAAATATGGCGACATTCTTTCCATAAAATATTTTAGGATATCCATAAATAATATTTTTCCAGAGCTTTTGGAGAGAGAACAGTATTTTTTTTCCATAAAAGACAGTACAGTATAGACTTTCTAATTACTGCAACTCATGGACCGGTTGCTATTATAATAAAATTCCATTATTTGCTTGGTTTGATTATTTTATTCTTAGCCACAGGTTAAAATACCATGGAACACAGCGGCTTCCCCTATTTTCTTTGATGGTTTGGGGAATTGTACCAAAGGGGCACTTCTGATAGTAGGTAATAAGCTTTAAGATGCAACAACTCTAAGAAAATGCTGGCAGTCAGATTTCCATATACTAGAAGATCGGCAAAGTATGACACTCCGTTGAACTTCACCACCAGCAACTGAAGAACATGATCTTCATTTTATATCTTGAGCAGCTTTTCTGTTTGCCTGAACAGCTGCAACAGCCCCATTTGAGGGCTGGGATTGTGCGGTGCCAGAAGTGTGAGGAAACTGTGTCCAGCCCTGTCACAGAAGCTTGAGCATCACTAAGACATCAATGTGAAATGGTAAAGTCATAATACACCGCATGACGTGAATAATCAGTGGCCAAAAATACTGAACTCCTTCTGAGCTGTGAAACAGCCAGGGATTCCTATTTGTACAGAATCATTCAGTGCTTACTGTTTTCTGCTATGTCTATTAAAGAAATTAATAATATTTTACACACCCTGCAGGTGGTTTGGTGCTATAAATACAGAATTACAGAGCCACTGAAAGTAGAGTGTATCCACTCAGAAGGGAATAAGAATATCATCTTCCTATTCACACACACACACACACACACACACACACACACACACGAATACTGGAGCAAAACTGCACAGCCACTGTTAACTTTTGCCAAAGAACAGAGGTCATCATTGTCTATTGGTCGATGTCCTTTCACATGCCTACAATTTTAATGGTCAGCTCTTTGGCAGAGGTGAGAATCAATGCTTCAATGGTGCATGAAGTACACTGAATTATGCCTTTTAATCTCTGGGTACTTTTTGTCCACTAATGATCTTAAACAATCTACTGACCTTTCCTGCTCCATCATTTTCCTTTCATCCATATTTTTATGTATTAGTAAATCTCTCCCGTTCCTATGTACCAGCCTAGAGTCAAATGGACTACCGACTGACCAGTTATTGACTGTAGGAACAGTGAAATTATCTGACACATTTTGGAAAAGACATTGGCTTCTAAATTCAAATGAGGATGTCACAGGGTTACTTCAGGGGAACAGAATGTATATTACAAGTTGTACTACAGGAGGGGCAAGAGCAGAGAGGAAAGACTCTCACACATGGTAGAAATGGTCAGTTATGTAGAACAAGACTTCCCAATGCAGAACACAGAAGCTGGCCATCAATGTGTAGAGTAATAAGGCCCAAACTACTCCCTAGGCACAGTCAAAATATTTCATAAACTTATTCGGATTTCTGTATACTTTTTAAAAATATTTTTTAAATTTATTTCAGAGAGGAAAGGAGAGGGAGAGAGATAGAAACATCAATGATGAGAGAGAATAATTGGTCAGCTATCTCCTGCATGCTCCCCTCTGGGGATTAAGCCCACAACCTGGGCATGTGTTCTGACCCAGAATGGAACTGTGACCTCCTGGTTCATAGGTCAACTCTCAATCACTGAGCCACACTGGCTGGGCCTGCATACTTTTAATCCATTATTTGTAGCATTTATTATATAAGTCTTTAATTATTTTATTTATATTCCTCTCTCCCATTAGTCTGCCAATTTCCAAGACCTGGTGACAAGCATTCAATAGATACAGGACAGAAAGAAGGACAAGGAAAAGGGCAGGCAAGAGAGAAGTTTTCTTTCTTTGCTTCTTTGAGCACTGAGTGTGTCGCTGAATTCCCAAAATGGTGTATGAATTATTGCGTCTCTCAGTTTCTGATTTATTTTCCCAGTCTCTCTTCCCCTCAAGGGATGAGGTTTTTCTTATATAGACAATAGTTTATATATTTTTTAGTCCTCAATATATCCTACCATGAAATTAAGAAAGGACATATTTCCTCAAATGTTAATAGCATTTACCCCCCCTAAAAGAAATACTAAAAGAGAAAACAAATCAAGGTCATCGCATACATGTCTGTACAATTTATGATCTATCACGCACACAAGAAAAAATGAATTAGTATTCTATGTTTATTTATAGATACAATAAATATCATAGAAGAACTTGCTCAAATACCAATTTTAAAAATACACAGCTTTATCCAGTGTAAGTATTTATTGGTTTCTCTGTTCTTCATTAGTAAAATATGAAATCATTTTCCAATCTGAAAACATGGAAAATTCATTTTGGTATATTTGGCATAGTAATGAATAAGAACAGCTACACAATCTCAAGTCATTTAAATAAAAGCTAGATCAATTGAAATGTATGTGAAAGGCTGTCATGAAGATAATTGTTTAAACAGTATATTTAAACAGAATAGAGGTTCTGTGCCGCAGATGATGTTTGCACTTGGGCAAGTGTCCTACATAAATTTGTCAGTGGTAAGATATGCAGAACAGGAGAACTTGAATAATTTCTGCTACATATTGTGAGAACAGTTCATTCTTTTCCATTGCAGACACGAAAAAAGAAAAGAAAATCCATATAAAATATCACTAGCATTAGGGGATTAGCCCTGGTCTAGTAAAAAGTAGGTCTCCTCAGGGCTTGCTCTAGGCAACATTTTGAGATAGGAGGAGGAACAAGTTAGCAGAGTGAGAAATTCTTGGACCGAAATTTGAATGTTATGTTTCATTCAATTTATGAACTAAATGGAAACATAAGTTTGTCCAAGTCTCTTGATTTACCTGTATCTTAGTTTGATTATATGTAAATATAAATAACTCTGAATCCTCTCCTAATTACAAAGACTCTATAATGGTAAGTGGTCTTTTTGGATTTCATCACACCACACAGTCCTGTCGCACATGCTGTCAAGCAGACCCATTTCTAATGTCTAGTTCCCAGCCTCCACAGTTCCACCTGCCTAGTGCTACTCAGAACCACTAGCTATAATGTTCAATCCATAATTCTGAGGATGTCTCGGGCTCTGGTGTTGCTTTGAAAACATTATTTTCTCATATTCCTTTACGAAAGCCAAAGCCCACAAATCTGTTTGATGTAAATCATAATTAGTACATCTGGAAAGTAAGAAATTAACCAGATAGACTTCCCATAGTATAAGATATATTATAGGTATGCAATAAATATGTAATGGAAAATGAACAAATGTACACATACAACAAAATGGAACTACAATTTTTTTTTAAATATATTTTACTGATTTCTTACAGAGAGGAAGGGAGAGGGATAGAAAGCCAGAAACAACAATGAGAGAGAAACATGGATCAGCTGCCTCCTGCACGCCCCCCACTGGGGATGTGCCCGCAACCAAGGTACATGCCCTTGACCGGAATCAAACCCAGGACCCTTGAGTCCTCAGGCCGAAGCTTTATCCACTGAGCTAAACCGGTTCTAGTGGAACTAGAATTTAAAAACAACACTTTTAAAAGTGGAGCTACCTAGTTACATATGAATTCATTTTCTAACTTTCAAATAGCATTTTTTTCCAATTCAGGCTAGCTCATGGAAATTAATTGCTAATTGATGGGAATAGAGGGAAATATTTGCAGGCAGTTAATCCTTTACAACCTTTCCCAACATCTACTATTTACGATATTGTTTATGCTTCTGCAGCAGAGGTCACTCACTGTAGTCTTAAAGTTTCCTGTTTTCTTTCAAATTTATTCATTTCTTTCTAATCCTTCTAAATTAAAAATCTTTACCTATCATTTTTTATCCCAGAATATTTTTTCTATATAATCCCTAAAATGAAAGCACATGAATTCTCTAAAAGTTATAAGAGTAGCCATGGCCAGTATGGCTCAGTTGGTTGGGCTTCATCCTGTGAACCAAAATGTTGCTGGCTAGATTTCTGGTAGGGGGTGTGCAGGAGGTGGCTGATCATGTTATGCCTTCACATCCATATCTCTCTCTCTCTGCATCTCTCTCCCTTCTGTTCTCTCTAAAAACCAATAAACGATTATTTTTTTAAAAAGTTTTCAGTAAATAAACCCTTCTTTAAAACCTATGCAAAATTTACAGAAATAAACAGATTTGTCTTACACTTCATACACTGAAGAAATAGCATAAGCCATACAGATCTGTTGATTGGTTTGGTTTAATTGAAGTTTTCCCCCCAACTTACTTCTTCCGCTTTGTAATTCTGTCACCATTCTAATTGCTTGGTCATCTAATTAAAACTTTCTTTCCTGATTTAGCCTAATTGTGCAAGGTTTCAGCACAAAACCCATTAAATCATTAAAGTGAACACAGACAAATCCTAATATCATGAGACATGTAACCAAGATGGTGCCTTGACATAAAACATTGTTGTTCATTTCTTATTCCCTAAGGCAACTCCACATGCACAGAGGAAAATTTTCCCACCACTAGAAATCAGAAAGATTTACTGCCTGGACATTTTTATCTTCATATTTCTGTGGAGATGGTACTGCTACCCAGGTTCCCTGAAAAACAGACTCTGAGATAGGGTTGCATGTAGGAATTTCATTGGGCAAACTCTCAGGATCAACACTTGCGGGGAATGTAGAAAACAGGATTGGGCAGAGGGAGAATTCAAACTCAGTCAACCCCACAGCGAACTCTTGAGACAGGATGGCCCTGAGCATAATCCGGAAATGAAGCAAGGAGGACGCTCTTTGAAACTCGGCCCTGAGTAGTTGGTGGACATGCGTGGATACCAGGAAAACCAGCACACTTCAATCCAGAGCAGTTCTCAGAAAAGAACTCAACAGGCTCATTAGTTTGTTTGGTTCAGTGGACAGAGTGTCGGCCTGGGAACAGAAGGGTCCCAGGTTCTATTCTGGTCAAGGGCAGATACCTTGGCTATAGGCTCCTCCCCATCCTGGGACCTGGGCAGGACTCCTGCAGGAGGCAACAAATCGATGTCTCTTTCTCACATCGATGTTTCTCTTTGTCTTTCCCTCTCTTTTCCACTCCAAAAATCAATGGGAAAGTGTCCTTGGGTGAGGATTAAAAAAAGAAGAAGAAGAATTCAACAAGGGTTGTCAGCTTCCAACAGTCTGAGACCTAGAGGAATGAGTGTCTTGATCAGTCCACCAGAGGGTGTTTTATAAACACTCACTAATGATGAACATGTGAAGTGAAGTAGAAAGTTGTGCCAACCCTTTCTCCTGTCACCACGATTCAGTGTCCCTCAAACTGAATGAAGCTCATGAACACCAATGCCAACTCCTGTGGGTGTTCGGGGATGGACCCACTTAGCTCTCATTCACCCAGCAGGGGACTCTACCCACTAATCCTGGGGTAATTCTTTTCGATGCTAAAAGTCACAAATTTTGTTTGTTGGGAGATAACAGCCTGTCAGGAAGATCTGTTAGCTCAGGAGGAGATCCATTAAGGACAACTCCCCATCCCACAGATCTCAGAATTCAAGGTAAAGCCAGTTGATACCATACATTGACATGATTATACTCCAACACTTTTGATATCTCCTCTTTAACGGCACAATTCAATCTGGGCTACCAATATGATAGGTGAGATGTTTAATTTTTCTTGTGAAAAATACCAGAACTACATGCCATTTTTGATTGGGGTTAGAGGAGCACACTTCTGAAAAAAAAGTTTAAAAATAAAGTAGCAGCCCAAATGACTTAGAAAATGCAAACAGATAAGCAAAACGAAAAATAAAAAAAGAAAAGAAAGAAAAGCGTCATGGGTAGTAACACATAATTCTTATTTAAAATGTAGAATTTTAGGCAAGAATTAAGTAGCTTTGAGCAGGATATTATGTGGTAATCACAAGCCTTTATGCAGCCGATGTACCACAATATAAGAGGAATGAAAAGTGATTAGAAATACAAAGAAGGAATTTAAAACACCACAACCTTAATCAGAGTTAATAATACACTTTTAAAATAAACCAATAGATTATTCAGAGAAGAAGTGATATGGAGAGTTTTCCATATATTTTCAGGCACGAGAGCAGCATTTGAACAAAGTAAATACTCGAGAAATACATAGAATAAAATGTTGATTAAAAATGATCTATGCCTAAATTTGCATGTTCACAGCCAAATAACTGAGCAGCCTATGGGATCTCTGCCCACACCAGAGCCAGTCACTCCTATTATACAACTCTCCTTTGGGAAATTATGTTTAAATGCAAAATGTCCAGTAGGCATTTGTTTGAATTAAATAAATAGGCAATGCAGTGTACCGGTCTTGTACAAAATTCAATCCAACTAGAATTTATTGAACCCAATCTGGGTATGGCTGTATCATAAGCATATGAATAAAATGTAACAATTTTGGTGTCTCATCAGGTTGGTGAAAATCAATGCGTGGCTCTAGTTTAGTGATTAAATTACTATCAGAATCCACAGTCCATATGGCTCTTTCATTTGATTTATTCAAGCAACTTGTTGCATCTCATCTTGATACTAGCAAACATCTAGTATACAACATAATTGTAGTTGCTATTCTGATTTTTGTGACAGATTAATTAAAATTACATGACTAGATTACCAGGGAACATTTAGAACCTTAGCATTTTATGTAAGTTTACTAACTTAGATTTATAGAGCAGACATAGTGGGAAAAGAGGGATGTGGAAGAGGGATTTATCAGGATTTGCTATCAACCAGAAATATACCCCCCAAAAGTCAATTTAGTTAACGTGTTATGAAATATTTATCATATAGCAGATCCTAGGTTAGGATCATGTGGGTATCTCATTATTACGTTTTCTTGGGATATTAAAATCTAATAGGAAGGATAAACCAGTGAATGGGTAATAGAAACGGAGGCACTGAGTGAATATGTTTGTACAGATGACTGGGCAAACACAAACAAAAGCGGAATATAAACAGTTAAGGGACATGGCATTGGTACGGGGCAGGGGGCTGACTTCAGAAAAACGATTCCTGATAGAAGTGCTCAAAGGCTCAACGGAAATATCTTTTATATATATATATATTTTATTTTATTCAGAGAGGAAGGTAGAGGAAGAGAGAAAAGCATCAATTATAGAGAATCATTGATTGGCTGCCTAATGCACACCCTCCACTGGGGATCAGCCCACAAGCCAGGCCTGTGCCCTGACAGGGAATCAAACTCAGTTCCTGGCTCCCTAAGTCACAGCTCAATCACTGAGCCACACCAGCCGAGCAGGAAATATCTTCTCAGTTGTGGTATTTGGGAAGGCATTCTGGGCAGAGGAAGCATTTTTGTGATTTCACTTGGATATATTTAACCTACTTATTTAATTCAAACAAAAGCTTACTGGACGTTATTGGTAATAACTGGAGGCTAAGGCTTTTAAATTTTATGAAGTTCCGCATATACTACTTTAAGGACCTGGATGACTTCATTTGGGCTTTGTTTATCTCACAAACAACATTTTCTGCGCCAATGAAAGATGGACTTGTGAAGTGCAGACAAATATTTCCTTTAACCATCGTCTACATTAACTTTATGAGAACATTTACATCATTATGCTACTACTAATAGTACTGCATTTTTTGGCAAGGGTGACTGGACTAAGAGGTAAAGCTACTGAGAATATATGACGCAATTAACACAGTACTCTTAAATGCAATAAAATTTGACATCTTGCCCTCTTTTAAATAAAAACACTAATTGCATTTGTGTTTTCTTCCACAACTTCCAATGTACATTTGCTATTAAGCCATATTAATAAATTTGGATGTTTATGAAATATTAAATTTCTAGGTCACCACATTGTTTGTGACACCCCACCCTATCTGGTTTGTACAACTGTACACTCAAACATTTACACTAAAAAGTTTTTTTATTTGTAATTGTCATAAACAACACATAATTAAAGTATGTAATTTGATAAGTTTGACATACGTATACAACTCTATCATCACTTCTGCGTAATGATCAGACCCATCACCCCACAATATTTTCTCATGCCCCTTTGTAATTCCTCTGTCTTCTTACCACTCCCCAACTCTTGTCGCCTGGCAATATCTGATCTACATTTTGTTGATTAGTTTACTTTTTTTAAGTATTTTATAAATGAGATCATTGACTGGACTAAGAGGTAAAGCTACTGAGAATATATGACGCAATTAACACAGTACTCTTAAATGCAATAAAATTTGACATCTTGCCCTCTTTTAAATAAAAACACTAATTGCATTTGTGTTTTCTTCCACAACTTCCAATGTACATTTGCTATTAAGCCATATTAATAAATTTGGATGTTTATGAAATATTAAATTTCTAGGTCACCACATTGTTTGTGACACCCCACCCTATCTGGTTTGTACAACTGTACACTCAAACATTTACACTAAAAAGTTTTTTTATTTGTAATTGTCATAAACAACACATAATTAAAGTATGTAATTTGATAAGTTTGACATACGTATACAACTCTATCATCACTTCTGCGTAATGATCAGACCCATCACCCCACAATATTTTCTCATGCCCCTTTGTAATTCCTCTGTCTTCTTACCACTCCCCAACTCTTGTCGCCTGGCAATATCTGATCTACATTTTGTTGATTAGTTTACTTTTTTTAAGTATTTTATAAATGAAATCATATAGAATGTAGGTTTTTTTGGATCTGGCTTCTTTCCGCATAATTATTTTGAGATTCTTTTATGTTGTAGTAACTCTCAGCTGTTTATTTTTTTATTGCTGGGTAGCATCCCATTGTATGATGTACCACAGGTTTTTAAAATCCATTCACTTGTTGATGGACATCTGGGTTATTTCCAGTTTGGTGCTATTATAAATAAAAGCTGATAGGGTCATTTGTTTATGAGTCTTCATACGGACATATAAACAAATATGTTGGAAACCAATTGTTCACATATGCATGCGCCTATTCTGTGCCATTATTATATTTGTGCCAATACTACTTAGGATTGACTATAAGTCTTGAAATCAGGTAGTTGTTAGCCCTCAGTATAGTTCTTTTTCAGTACAATTTTTTTCTGCATTAGTTACTTTCCATTTACACTGATTCTGTGTTTGCCAATTTTTACATTATCAATTGGCATTGCATTGAAACTATAGATCAATTTGGGGAAAACTGGCATGCTAAAAATATTGAATTTCTCTACCCATAAACACAGCATATATTTCTGTTTAACTAGTTATTTTTTAACTTCTCTTGGCAACATTTTATATGTTTCATGTTTTTTTTCACATTGTTTGTAAGTTTGTCCCAAAACATTATATATGTTAAATGCTTTTGAAAATGATATTAGCATTATTTATCTCCACTTTTTATTGCTAGTTTATGGAAATATCATTGATTTTGTATATTGACCTTTTATCTTGCAACCTTGCTATTATTAGTTCTAGTCGTACTTTTTTTATAATTGTGTCTGATTACTTGGATAATTGTCATCTTTCAATAAAGACAGTGAAATGTCTCCTTTTTCAGAAGAAGCTTTTTTTTCTTTGTGTATGTGTTCACGTTTGTGTGTGTGTGTGTCTGTGTGTGTGTGTGTGTGTGTGTGTGTGATTTCACTGGCTAACACCTCTGGTATAATAATGACTAGGGGGAAAAAAGAAATTCAAAATTGAAAAAGAAATGGGAAGCATGAAATACAATGTTTAGGGCTCCATGCTTGGATGCTAAAACTTAATGAATTGTTATAAATCAAATACCCTTGAAACTACCATCCAAATCAAGAAGTGGAATTTTGCCAGCTACCCCAGACCCAATCACAATTGCCTCCCTCTCCTAAAAAGTAGCCACTATTTTAACTTTTATGATAATTATTTGTTTGTTATGAAAATCAAAAGAAAATTGAAATGAATACTTAAAAATATAAGATATTATTAAAAATAAAAACAGAAAATTTCTTCTGACAAAATGGCTTTACCCTTTGCCTCAATTGCCTTAACTTTAGACAAGCTACCTCCTGACTCTAGGCCACTGACCTGCCTTTTCTTAGAGCATCTACTCTAGAAAACTTGCACTTCTCCATTCATTTTTCTTTTCCACAGTGACAGCAATAATTATTATTTATTCAAGACTCAAGGTAATGGAGCGATGTCAGAAAATTAAATATGTAACCCACTCTCTTTAAAAAATTTTTAAATTTATTAATTTTATTGATTTCAGAAAGGAAGAGGGAGGGAGAGAGAGATAGAAACATCAATGATGAGAGAGAATCATTGATTGGCTGTCCCCTGCACACCCCACACTAGGGATCAAGCCCATAACCCAGCCATGTGCCAATTCCTGACCAGGAATTGATCTGTGACCTCCTGGTTCATAGGTCTATGCTCAACCACTGAGCCATACTTGCTGGGCTTAAATTTATTTTCATTTTTTAACTAACTAATTTATTTATTATTATTATTATTTTGCTTTTGGCCATTCTTTCTTTGCCTCTTTGAGATATAAATCTTTTAAAAGTATCTTGCCGGTTATATAATCCAGGAATATCGTTCTTAAGAACTGGGGAGCCATCCCTTTGAAAGGAAATCCTCCCGGAAGATAGCTTGCCTACCTTACAGTCTCTATGTGAGGGAATGGGCCAACCTGGCAGGCACCTTGCTGGAGCTGCACAGTACCAAACACCATCCACCTTCCCTTTGTGTAAAACCCATCTGCATAAAGCAAATAGGATGGCCCGTGTTCTTCTCACCCCAGCACACACACACACACACACACACACACACACACACACACACAGACACACACATACACACTACACACAGAGACACACACACACACTAAACATTCAAGTCTCTCCTGCCTTGGTCAGTTCAGCTTTTGCTTTGACATCACCTTAAGGCATTCACTTTCTTCTCTGATTTACAGGAACCTAGTTTTGAACTTTTAACTTTGGCTTCCAAAGCCCTTCCTTCTCGGGAAGTCAGCATCACATCACCGAAAGGCTCAATGGTTTTGCAAATGGCAAGAATCAACTCTATATTCTCCTCCTAGATCCTCTTGTGACCTTGGAAAAGTTGCTGATACTTCGATAAAAAGTTTTCTCCTCTGCAAGATGAGAGGACTGGTAAGGAGGCCTGTTATTTTGCCTTTGAATTTGGAAGCTCTTTGATTCTATTCTTGCTGCAGCCGTGTTGATGATTTAGGCCAACTCAGTGCATCTATGTTTTTAATCAGTTTATTTGCATCAACTTATGTACTTGACATAAGAGACTTTGCTTTTTTAAGTCTGATGATCATTTCACATTTACAACGGGAAATGAATTAAACACGTATATCACCTGAGGGTGCAGACGAGGTACAATCTTCCTGTACCCAATAAAGCAGCTGCGATCGCCGTTTGCTGACTTGCAGATCATTACTGAATGCTTCAGCACATCATTTTACTTGTTGACATTGTGCAAAGTCAGCTCTTGAACTGCCCATAATTGTTGGACTCATGATTTGATTTTTTTATTTCAATATAGAGAAAGATACGATTAGTAGTGGAAGTTGCATTGTACATTCTTATGTACTTTTAAAAAGTGCATACTGTAATATCCCTTAACAGAAACAGAAAAATGCTCTTTTTCATGGCATGTGTTGTAATACTGAATATACATGTGGGGATATTTAAATTAGCATGCTATGCCGATAGCTTTTATCAAAGTATATCTGAGAACAAGGATAGCTAATCTGATGAGCATTTACTACGTGCTTGGTCAGTGATTCCCATATTCCTTTAGGATACCTTAGAGATCTTTAAAAACTTTCAAAGCCCAGGCCATACCCCAAACCAATTAAAACCTGATCTCTGTTGGTGAAACACCGCCTAAGTCTTTTTGCAAAGCTCCCTGGGTGTTTCCAAGTGCACAGCAACGTGGGAACCACTGTGAGGGTTCTGTACTGAGTACTGTGAACGCATGGTTTGATGGTGATTCTCACAACCACCCTCGGAGGCCCATGCCCTGTTGTCCATAACCTGTAGTCTGTGATACGACAAGTAAATACTTGGAGACAACATTACTTTTGGCAAAGTCATTTGGGGTGAAAATATAAGGGGGAAGGGAATTGAATGACATCTCTTCAGCTCTCTAGCTGGCCCAGTGACTGGGCATTTGAAATTCCCAGCCATCTGAAGTGGGGAAAGGACTTCAGGCTGTCTCCTTGTTATGTCTCCAAGATCTGGACATGACAATGTCCTAAAAGAGACATCACCAAAGGATCCCAGCACATCTAAAGGGGAAGTGGACAGAAATGATCAACCAAATAATATCGAAGAGAAAACCCGGGTCTGGATGCAGATAGTATTCATAGACAGTGAGCTGTAGGATAGGTAGAGTCCCATGCTAGTGAGTCTACACTTTTCCCTCTGTGAGGAAAACTGCCCGCCCCCTTACACCACACTTTGACCATATAGGATTGTTTTCACTGGATTATATTTTAAGATGGGACTTCCAGCTTATATTGAGAGGTGTTTTAAGAAATATACGTCGTACCTTTGCTGTCTCAGATGTAAGGAGTCCGCGAATGTCTCCAGAATGATCCACAAGAGCTATTTTCCCCAGTTCTGGGGCCAGAAAATGCTGTGCTTTCCCATAGGAAATGGTGTATTTTTACCTTATCAGCAATATAGTTTTGTAACTCTGCTATTTCCCTGTGTTTTGACCAGGAAGTTTAGACACTAATTTATGCCTCTGCTTCATAATAAAAAAAATCCAAATGTACAAATCTTACATACTAATATTCCCTCTGAAAGAAGAATATCATTGCCGTTAAATGCTATTGCCGTCCCTGGTTTATTTTTAGTTTACAATGTTGTATGTGTTTCATAAGCTACCTTGTATCTTATAAATATATTTATAGATATTTAAACATATGACCCGTGCAGGATGTCTACCTCTACCTGTGAAGTTTCTGACAACACATGAGGTGTGAACATATTTTCACTTATAGCAGCATTACTCCCACATTAGCAGTAGGATATTTGCAGCACACAATGAAGGGTATTGAATAGACACATCCTGCAACAATGACAAGGCGATATGAAAATCTTACACCATTGCATTCCAGTGTTAATCTTGAGATAAATGCTGGTTCTAATCTAAAGCTCATGAATTAGAGAACATTTGCCACACTTCCGTTTGTATGAATTTCTGAGCGCTAAAAAATAAAAGAAAGTGTAGACAGGCCAAGTATCGCCCCTGACCTATCATATGTAGTGTTTTAAGTACTGAAAAGTAATTTGCTCTAAAATTTGGGTGCTGTGCACCGCTGAACTTAACATTAGCTTTACCTAAAATTACTTGTACACAGTTGTCACTTCCCTGTCAATGATGCATTTCAAACACAGGATGGCAAGTGGACAATACATGAGCCTAGCAATGTATTTGCCCTCGAGGAAACAAACTGCTTTGTGTTGTTGTAACCCTTTTCATGGGTATCATTCCCTCACCTAAAATCCTTTCTCCTGACTTACTCTGATACAGAAACCTATGCAAGAGTGTCCTACTAGATCATCTCCCTGAGGACAGGGGCTAAGTCTCATTCAGAGAGCCCCCACCCACCCAGCCTCCAGATCTCCTTAAAGGGGAACCTCCCTTTCTTTATAACAGGACCTGGTACAAAGCAGGTGCTAAATAAGCAATTGCTGAATGAATAATGAGGGAATCTCTGCACCCAGCACCGAGCAGCTATTTCATATTTACGTGTGCGCTGCTACGCATTTGCTTTAACAGCAGTTCTAAGAAGTAGTACTTTATCATTTTCTAACTGCAACATCATTCCTTTTTATTCACATTATCATAATGACACTTTCTCACACTTTAACACTGAGAACTAATGTCCCAGACACATGGTAAGGTGCTTTGCATGTCATCTCATTTAAACCTACCGAAGTTATCATTGGCTTTTAAAATACAGAAAAAGAAAACCTTGGAAATATGAAAAAGAAAAGCTTACCTGAAGTATACAAGCAGCACCATGTTAAAGCCCAAATCTACACTAAGTGTAAGCCCAAGGTTTACACTAAGACTTATACCTTGCTCCTCACACTTGTAAAATGAAAGTCCTCTCTATTGGTTAAAGTGACACATTTTTCTAGGAATAGCAAGCATATCATAAACTAATTCTCACCCTTCAAAATCAGAGAAAAATCATACTTATATATATAACATATATAATTTTCTCTGCTAAACTTAGGTGATTTCTATCAGCTTAGCATATACCACCTCAACTCATCTCTATTTCCTTAAAATTTTACTTTAGTTTCTAAAAGCTATTTTATGTAAGTTGTGTCTGCTTGCCTTTGATGTCTTTTACTCTAAACTTCTATCAGAAGAGATTTCTAATTTTGCAAACCAGCTTTTGTTACCACATGGGTTTTGCTACCTGTACCTAACAACCAATAAATCTGGAACATGCATTTGAAGTATTTAAATACTTTTCTTTAATAAAGTAAGGCTTTATGGAACACCTACTATTTCCCTAATACAAAGAGAAACCAAGAACTGATTACCCAGTTCCTGTCCTTAAAAAGTCTACTTTTCTTATAAAGATAAGAAATAAATATAAAACAGTGGAAAAACACAATGATAAATATATTAAAAAGGCACTAACTTAAACATAAGTGTGTTGTCCCAGGCAACTTGAAAATAAGCAAAAATTTCGATGAGGACATATTCTTGTCATAAGAACATAAATGTGTATGACCATAACATACACAAACACAGACACACAACACACACAGACACACATATGCCAAAACACATACACACTTAATTCCAATGGATAAATATTGGGAATTGTTAAATTTCATTGTTAAAGTATTTACAGTCTATTATCTGCATCCATAATTAAAAAAAAAAAACAACAAGATCCCAAAAGTTTGCAGTCATTAAAAATTAAATGATCTACAGAGATGGGAAAGGAATGAACGATGCTTACATAATCCCTTTTGGAATGTCAAATAGATATGCCTTTTTAATGTCCTTTGGCTACGGTTGTTTAGCATTGCTTTAATGTTAACTGCTATCTTATGATCTCCCCTGAGAAAACTTCACTAATGGGAGTGAATGAATCAAACCTTGGGCACAGACTGCATTTTAGAAAATGTTTGCTAAGTGTACTTGAATCAAAGGCACTATTGTTATTATACTAGTCCCTAAAATTCAAAACCATGTCTTTTAAACCAACTATCATTTTGCACTAAAGACTGTCATAATTTACTTTTTCTAAGATGATTATTAGGATATGAATAGGTAGGGATAGCTTTGGGTAGGTGAAAAATAATTCTTTCAATGAAAAAAGTGATCAAAAGGAAGTTTTAAAATTTCCTAGTTTCCACTATGTGTTAACCACTGGTAGTAATATATTCATAAAAATTTGGCAACTAGTATTAGTAATTATTTTTCCACATGATCTTAGCAAAAAAAAAAAGTTGACATATTCCTTATAAAAATGCAGACACTTATTTACCAATGGAGATATCAATATTTAGATAAGTGAAATGATGGAGGTCACATAAATGCAAAGACGCCAGTGTCAGGTTCCCTGGCAGTGAGGCATGGCCATGTAATGGCATGCTTATCTGTGGACCACGGTTGGTACTGTAGGAAAAGGACATTTCTTGGCCTGACCATGCTCTTTCCCCTAGACCAGTGGTTAGAAAACTCATTAGTCAACAGAGCCAAATATCAACAGTACGATTGAAATTTCTTTTGAGAGCCAAATTTTTTAAACTTAAACTATATAGGTGGGTACATTGCTATTAACTTAATTAGGGTACTCCTAAGGCTCAGGAAGAGCCACACTCAAGGGGCCAAAGAGCCGCATGTGGCTTGTGAGCCACGGTTTGCCGACCAGGGCCCTAGACTGAAAAAAAGTGAGTCAGATTAGATTCGATGCCGAAAATAACCTAAAGGAAGTAAAGAGTAAGAAGGAAACAACTTATTGATGAGAGTCTCGGCGTCCCAGAGTATTGACAGGAAACCAGAAATGTTCTCCTACAGCTTTCATGCCATTACTAGAGGCTCAGTGCATGAAATTTCGTGTGTGGAGGGGGAGGTCCCTCAGCCCGGCCTGTGCCCTCTCCCAGTTTGGGACCCCCTCTCTCCTTACCACTGTGCTCACTGCTTCTTAGCGCTGCTGTGGAGGCGAGAGAGGCTCCAGCCACTGCCACTGTGCTCACCAGCTGTGGGCCAGGCTTCTGGCTGAGCGGCGCTCCCCTTGTGGGAGCACACTGACCATGAGGGTGCAGCTCCTGCACTGAGCGTCTGCCCCCTGGTGGTCAGTGCACATCATAGTGACCAGTCGTTCTGGTTGTTTTGCTGTACGGTCACTTAGGCTTTTATTTTATAGATACTTAGAGGATCTGGGTTTTTAAAAATAGTGTCTTAATTTTATTTTAATTAGCATGTAACAATATCTATCTATCTATCTATCTACCTATCTATCCATCCATTTGTGCATTCTCTATTTATTCTCATCCTCAGTTGATTTTTCTCCTCTCTCTACACCATACCTCATTACTTGACATCTGGATGGCTATCAGAGCACTCTCCTTGCTCATAAATTCTCCTGACACAATTCACTAGAAATAAGACTGCCACACTAAATCTTAACTTCAATATGGCTTGTATAAAATTGTTTCCCTTGCTCAGAGGTCTATTATCGATTCTTATTTGCTTTGGAATAAAGCACATTGCCTTAGCCTTGCACTGAAAAACCTTTCTAATCTCATTTTACCATATCTCCTTTACTGAAATTAACCCCTCAGCTACTCAGTTCAAATCCCATTTCTTCTATATAATCTTGCCCAACTCAATCGGCCACAATTTAACTGGTTCTTTCCATACTTCTTACCATCAGAACATATTTTATAACTTTCTTTTTATCTTTCCACCTGCATTAAGATGCTACCAAAATGAAGGGAGGAGAAATTAGATCTTTTCAGTCCATTCCTGCGACTCACTGAGGAAGGACGTACCTGGTAGAAGTTTGATGACTACCTACATAAACCAAGTTAATTGCCCAGGCTTCCTATGTGAAAAAGCAAGGAGAAGGGAGGCATAAGAATACCCTTGGCATTAAATTGCCTTAACTATTCAAGCAATGCATTAAGCTCTAAATTGTAATAATGTCCCTGTCTTCTATCCCAACTCAAGATTTTTGTTCATATGGCTCAAAACCTTGAAGATTTCCATTTACTGTGGCCAATATATATGACTCTATGAACAGCATAAGTTTGTGCACATATATATGGAGCAACTAGCATGACAATGAATGCGCTGCTCATAAGCCTAGTGTACAAACCCACTCTACATTAAATCATAAATCATTTACACTTGGAAGTTTAACCGCCAGATCAAATGTATTCTCTATTCAAGAGAAGCATTTCAAAAGGGATTGACATGATATAAAAATACAAACAAGACTGAACTGGCCCATTTCTTGCTGGACACTAGTGTTGGTGGTTTTTGTCTGAAGTGACTGAAAACAAAAACGGCCAAAGTTGCTATAGTGCCAGGTGCACGGACTTGGAGATACACCAGCCTGGTCTTAAATACCTTCACTGGAAATGCCTTCATAATTCACTGGTTGTGTGATTTTGAAGAAATTACTTAATTTCACTGAGCCTCAGTTTTATCATATAGAAAGGTAAGATAATGGCACCTTTCTCAGAAGAGTGTAATGAAAGGATAGCATAATCTCGTTGTTAAAATTGTTAGTATAACAGATGCAAATTAATTGCTAGTTTTCTCTATCTTCTTGAGATACTTGGATAATAACATTATCCAAATGGACTTTGGAGTCAACTGTACCACATTTCATGTACAAAGAGTTTTCATCATTTACAAGCTGTATGTTATCTGATGAGTTATTCACTATCTTTTAGCTTCATTTTTCTCATTTGTTCAATAGGGAGAGTATTTCCTATTGTTGGCTGTTGTGAGCATAAACTATGCTGATATATGCGGTATAAAGCACAGTGATTGTGAAATTGTAAGTGCTCAATTCAACAGTTTGCCAAGGAGAAATTAAATTATAAAACATTTTTAATCTTAGTTTTCAAACACAAGATATAATTTTGTAAGGGGGTTGACCCAAATGAATACAATATAAAAATGCACTTTTTTGCATTTTCTCCCACTAAAAGCAACAATTGCGACTTATCCTGAAAATATTTATTAAGCACCTACTATGTGTCATTTTGCTATATGTTTCCTATCTGTTTTGAGAGCAGAGATTCTGGAGACAAGTGGCATAGTTTGTATCCCAACTCATCCACCTACTAGCTGCTTGGCCTTACATGGTTCTTTTAATCCCTGATCTGTAAGAGCTGTTAGTATGAATACCCCTCTCACAGAGTTGTTGTGAGGATTAAAGGAGTTAATATACATTAATAACATCTTTAGAAAAAGTAGCAATGTTTTAGGAGCTTTGATAAATTATGACATGTCCACAATACTTCTTTGAGGTAAGTACATGTATTACCAGTTTTATAGAGGAGGAAGTTGAGGCTCAGAATATTCAATAGCTTCCTCACTAGATAAGAAGCAAATGAGGATATTAGGCCCTGGTTTTTCTTGCCCCCAAGCTCATCTAAATTTTACTTGTCACAGTAAAGCCTCAACTATATTTCATATCTCTTTGACCTTTGTATCCTTCTGCTTCTTTATTAATTCAAATATTTGCAATTATATTTTACTATCCATGTTACAAACATTCTTTACTATCTCAGATCCTTTCAACCAATACTCTCTTTTAATGTAGACTTACACCACATCAGTACTCAACATTTACAAAGATGTACCGGAGTGGAGTGATGTTTGAATAGCAGTGCTACTATGATAAAAATTAGCTTCAAGAACCTACTTTTACTTTTTGTTGTGGAAAACTCAATCATCTACATAAATATAGAGAATGGTATATGGACCTCCATCTTTAATTATCAACTCATGGCCAATTTGGGTTCATCCATACCTCCAACCCCCTTGAATTATTTTGAAGTAATTTCCAGAGACTATAGCATTTAGCCTTTAACAATTTCAGTATGAAACAGTGGCGATTTGACAAAATATAACTGCAATTCAAATACTGTCTATAAAATAGCAAAAATTACATTTATAAGCAAGTCACAAGTCTGAAACTTCATTTCCCTAATATTTCTTACGATTTTTAGAATATTTGTTTTAAGTCAAATGCAAGTAAAGCCCACACTTAGAGATTGTTTTTCATGTTTCTTAATTCTCCTTTAATGTATAGCTCTGTTCTCTATTTTTATATGGCATTTTCTGGGGGATAAGAAAACAGGCTAGTGTTTTGCCCTTTTCAGTGTCCCTTAGTATATACTAGGTGGACACAACCCCTGGTATCATTTAACTTTGCTTTCTGACCACTGTGTATCTTGAGAGTTGGACATTTGATCATATTCAGGTTTTAAATGTCTTTTCAATAATGTAATATCATAAGTTTGATAGATCTTCCTTATTTATCTAGTGTCCTCCCAGGACATTTTTGAATCATTGAACTAAAATTACTTTGGGCAGAGTATATTTATTTCTTCAACATTCTGAGTTGAGGATTGTTTTCAACAGCATTATTATTTTTATTAACTTTACACACAAGTTTTGATATTCTGGATACTTGTGTCACATTCATGATCCATTTGTGCATTTTCTATGTATGGATTCCAAAAAAATCACCATTAATCTCCTTTTCCCTTTCAGAATGTCAGGGTCCTTTATTAAACTGGTAATCACTCACCTTTTGTTTCCAGCTCTGCTTATCTGAACAAATAAGTACCCAATGGTCAAATATGAATAAAGGAGATAAATACTCCTGGAAGATTTGGAAATGGATTCTTATCTTTGCCAATCAAGAATACTAACGTTGAGGAAAACTACACCAAGGAGGCTATTCTCTGTAATGTTTTACCTTGGAATGGAGAGCACAAAGCACCAGGAATCATGAACTTTCACAGAAGCTAGCTGTGGTATTGGCGTGCTCTCCTGTCCTGGTACATGTGTGAGAAAGCACGTTGTCAGACCTTTCTGACGAAGGGAGAAAAGAGAGGCTTATTCCTTTTCCTACACCCAAGTAACACACATGAAGCCCCCTTACCTCAGGCCATTTTCTGCCATAGGACACAGCGAAAAGAGCTAAACATTTATGAGAAAACTATAGCCTAACACATCCAGTGCTTTAGAGACTCACCTCAATGCCTTGAATTTGAATTCAAAGAAAATAGAAAGCTGTTTAGAATGCAGAACGAGTGTGTAATGTATTCTATTCAATTCATGGCCGGAAATGAATTGTTGCATTGTGCATCCAGGAGGGATTCAAGCCTGGACTCAAGTACAGGTTATCACAGTCCTTTTCAGTCCATCAGAAAAACATGGGCTACAACTAAAAGGAAAGGTAGCTGAAGAACATCCCATGAAACACTGGTGAAAACCAAACCATATTCACTGAGTATTTAGAATTATTTTAGTGCTAAAATTTTATGGAATAATAAAGCTTTAAATCAAAATACGAATGCCATAATTTCCCAAGGAAATAAATATAGAAGAAAATAAAAAAAAAAAACTTTCCAATGCTTTGGTCTTTGGTGGGGGCCCCAAATCATAATAAAGTCTAAAATGACCCCTATTATTGATATAGTAAATTGAGAAGTATAAGTATTTTTTTAATGTTCTTGTGGTAAATTGTAGAAAAGATATTTTACTGTCATATACACAAAAATATCTCTAGAAACACAGTTTTTAAGTGGGAGGGCATCTAGCAATATGTGCAGTAGTGTCAACATTGACTGTGGTAAATTACTTTGAGATTTTGGTTATTACATTCAAGTTCTTAGCAGTCATCAAATAAATCTGTAGTGATTTGTTCCTGATGAAATATTCAATCTTAGGAAAATTATATTTTCCTGCTGAATATGTAGAAATTTGGAATAGTATTTTACTGATTAATTTTATATATTTGCCAATTACACATTTAGGCTAAGTGTTATATCATCCAATGCTTCTCAATTTTTGCATAACTTTTTCTCTGAGATGGTGAGGTTGAAATTTAGATGGAGAAAGTGTTGTAAATGCAAGATCATCTGTTCAACCTGATTCTTCGCCATATAAGACTGAGCTTTAGAAGCCCAAGGCAAGATTTCATGACCTGACAACTTTATAATAGAAGTTTAAGTATACTATTTCCATTTTTTAATAAATTAACACAGTATTTTTGTATATGGCATCATGGATTAAAATTTATTTTTTAATATTTTTTAAATTTGTTATTTATTGATTTGAGATAGAGAGAGAGAGAAACATTGATTTGTTGTTCCACTTATCTATGCATTCATTGGTTGATTCTTATATGTGCCCTGACTGGGGATAGAACCCACAACCTAGGCATATCAGGACAGGATGATGCTCTAACCAATTGAGCTAACCAGCCAGGGCTGGATAAAAATTATTTCATCACTATTTAGTATAAGATGAAGAGTAAAAGGTTTTAGGAAAATGGGGAAGACATCAAAATAGGAGAATATAAAGGATCATTTTATAAACTTTAATTGATGATTCACCATGGAATGTTTTTTCCTTAAATGAGTTTCAAAGATTTTTAAATTACATATTACATGCCTGATGTCTGTAGGTCAAATTTAAGTCCCCTGTTCCGCACAGAATATACACTAAAAAAGAACTATTATTGATAGCAACTGTGATTAGAAAGCTCTAAATCACAGGGTTTCAAGGACTTGTTAGGTTATCCCTCTAGGTACATAAAGACTATTAGCTAAATACCAAGAAAATCTCCTTCACATATAAAAATGAAATGTATTTTTTCTGTCATTGTTAAACCTCACCTGAGGATATTTTTCTATTGATTTTTAGAAAGAGTGGAAGTGACAGGGAGACACAGAGAGAAACATTCATGGTTGCCTTCTGCTCATGCCCCATCCAGGGCCAGGAACTGAGCCTGTGACCAATATACATGCCTCGAACTAGAATAGAACGCAGGACGCTTCAGTCCAAGGGCCAATGCTCTATCCATTGAGCCAAACAGCCTAGAGCAAAATAAAATGTAATTTTAAAAAGAAGCAATACTGTCTGGCCAGCATGGCTCAGTGGTTGAGCATCAACCTATGAACCAGGAGGTCAGGGTTCGATTCCTGGTCAGGGCACATGCCTACGTTGCAGGCTCGATTCTCAGTGTGCGGCAGGCAGGGGCAGCCAGTCAATGATTTCTCTCTCATCATTGATGTTTCTACCTCTCTCCCTCTCCCTTCCTCTCTGAAATCAATAAAAATATATTTTTTTAAAAAGAAGCAATACTATGGCATTGACTCAAAACACTGAAATTTAAAAACTAAATTTGGCCAGGAAAGGAAATGTTCAGAAGAGAAATGAAAGCATTTCGAGTATTAAAACACCTGTCTTATAGACAAGAAAATAGTGTCCTTACACATCCTACTTATGGTATGTTATATATTTTAAAGACTCATTTTTTTAACATTTCTGTCAATAACTGAATTCACATGCACAGGAAGATTATCAAATTTTTGATAATCGTGTTCTTTTTTTCTAGAAGATAGAATTGATTGCATTTCAAATCATCTTATAGTTTTTATGTAGCTGATGAATCTATCTCTTTTTAAATGTTTTTTAAAAATTTGATAATCTTCCTATTACTAAATCTTGTTCTTGTATTAAGCAAATACCATAATGGGTGTTAATATTTTTTTATTCTGACTCTGCATAGGAATCCCACTGGCAACTTTTCTTATTAATATACTTTTATCTCCCACTTACACAACCAGGCATTCCTCTGCAAAATACAATATAAATGTATTCCAAGAATCTTTGGGGAAAATATTCCGTGATCAGAGGTACCTTAAGTGGAAGAAATATACCTATATTATTAATGATCACAATGTAATTAAATCAAAACCATTTACACTTTTAATTTGAAGTTGTATTGCTTCATAATTAACCCAAATGGAGGATAAGGTAATTAATTTTTCAGGAAACAATTTCACTGCATAAAGTTAAATATCAATTAATATGTATATTAAATTGCCAGTAGTGTTTGGAAAAATTAATTTGTTCCCAAACTTTCAGAGCAGCAGAACTTTCTTCAGTGTCATCTCAATGTCAAGTAATTCACATGTAAAACACACCGTGAATTTAATTACAATAATCACCAAGAATATAATTATGGTTCTATTTGTCTTTTTATATTTGAATCTACCTTCCTAATTTTTAATGGTATAACCTGATAGACTCTGTATATCCCTAAGGGCTCTTCCTGGGAATTCCTGTAGAAATATATTTACACAAGCCATCTTGACAAGCTTGAGTTTTCCTAGATGATAAAATTTATTATTATCCAGAGTATGGATCAAAAATCGTGTTCTTTTTTTCTAGAAGATAGAATTGATTGCATTTCAAATCATCTTATAGTTTTTATGTAGCTGATGAATCTATTCTCTTTTTAAATGTTTTTAAAGCAGCATTACAAAAAACAAAAGGGAAGCTGTTATTCTCATATCCCGGCATAGAATTACATAGAAATATTTATTATATATGTGAAAACATCTTAATAGAATTATTTTACTGTAAAAATAAAACAATCTGGATGAAGAATAAAGGTATAATTATTACTTTTTTTCTTAAGAAATATAGAAGAAACTATTTTTGCAGTATAAACTGATCAATTTTTAATGCTTACTTATTCCTGGATTTGCAAAGTTGCCATGTGGCCTTCCACTAATTGGATCAATGCCATTTGGAGAGGAGGGCTAAAGTCATTAGGATTAAACATTTAGTTTTAATTTTTAAATTTAAAAAATTAATTGTTATTTAACTTATGTTTCATAAAAGCTGATTATCATTGGTTTTTTAAGAAAGAAATGCTTTTACATGGGACTTCAAGAATATGGATTACCACTGAAAATTCTGTAAGGGAAGCACAGGTTACAGGAAAATCTTGGATTGACCAAGGAGAGCCTTAAACTGATCATGTTTCAATCCAGAAATAACCTACTTAACCTCGATTGTCATGGTTACATTTTCTGTCTTCAGCAGAAATGGCTGCTTCTGAGTTGAGGAGAGGGAGAGAGGGAGAGAGGGAGAGAGGGAGAGAGGGAGAGAGAGAGAGAGAGAGATTCATTGACTCTTTGCTGAGAACCGATGTTCTCCCTCCCAGTTTTTAAATCTTCAATCAAGTGTTGGCCCATACACAGTCATGTAAAGGGGTTAAAGCAGTGAGGATCAGCATGTCACACTTTATTCTTATTTTTTTCTTTAGTTAAATCTTTATTGTTCAGATTATTACAGTTGTTCCTCTTTTTTTCCACCATAGCTCCCCTCCACCCGGTTCCCACTCCACCCTCTGCCCTTACCCTCACCACCACCCCCACTGTCCTCATCCATATGTGTACGATTTTTGTTCA